>NC_091835.1:45194871-45324871 GCF_037783145.1 Equus przewalskii | reverse complement strand
TCTTGACACCTCCGTAATAACTAGATTCTTTTTTAAATGTCATCCCTCTTTGCCTGACCAACAATTTGTATATACCTGTATAAATTGGAGAGTCAGCTATATATACACTTTTTAACATTTCTTCCTTGCCACTCTAGACATACTTACAAAAAAATATAAAAAAGAATGGTACACAGATGATGTGTAGGTGGTTTATTTTGGAAATTAAATGATTTTCCAGTTTAAAGTATCTAATGTTAATGAGAAGGCATTAACTTCATGAATTTCAACTCCTTAAGATAAATCAACTCAGTACGTATAAAAAATAATAGAAGGGTCAATTTATTTGTCCCAATTTCACTTGAACAAGCCAAAACTTGAAAATTTTATTTATGGCTTAAGATAAAAGAGACTATACATAAAGATGCATTCTATACATTTTTTTTAGCTCTTGGTAAATACGTATGACATACAGTAGTCTTAGAGGAAGACATGCATTTGTTTTGTCCCCTACTTTGTACAGCAACCACTAACTAAAGAGGGGCACAGAAAGAATTGCAATTGCATAGGCACTGATATAGTAGCCTAAGAGAAGATGCTATAACTCAGCCTTAGATTGCACCCTCAAGAAATCATGCTGAATTTCACAACAGGTAAGCATCTTGACAAATTCTTCTGAGTATGATGAAAGCAGCTTGCAAAAATAGCAAAAGACTACATCCTGGATAACATCTCAGATACACCCATTTGTTCTGGGGATCTTTACAGTGTTATACTTAACTAGAGGTATAGCAAGGTACTCCTTCAGTCACATCATCGATCCTACTAAGCCAGTGCCAAGAATCTTTTTATGATACTAAATTTATCAGTTGTTTAAAGTTATGCTTTTTTATTTCTGCTATTTTATGAATCTTATGTTGATAAAAGTATTAACATGGGAAAGTACTCTGGCTCTCACAAATACTACAATACCAAACTATAGAGGCTCCTTAAAGTGATGTTATTTTCAAATTTAAATATTCCTTATGTTATTCTTCTAAGTGCTAGTATTTAAAGTGTGCTTATGCAGAGCAGAACAGAAACTAAATTTTTCCACAAATACCACTGATACTAATTTTCCACAAATACTGATCTTCTAAACTCTGCATTCACCTATTTCTTTCTTTCTTTCTTTCTTTATTCACTATTTACTATTTTAACTTTTGTGCGCCTGGGTGGAGTTTGTCCACTATTGTATCCCCCACTAGTAAGCAAAATATACCTGGCGGGGACACAGCAAAAGTATTAAATATATAGGTTAAAAATTTTTGGTACTGTTAAGCAATGGCAGAACAAAAGCTGTGATTAAAAATACTGAAGTTCTGGGGCCAGCCTGGTGGTGCAGCGGTTAAGTGCACATGTTCTGCTTCAGTGGCACGGGGTTCACTGGTTCAGATCCCGGGTGTGGACATGGCGCTGCTTGGCAAGCCATGCTGTGGTAGGCACATATAAAGTCCCACATATAAAGTAGAGGAAGATGGGCATGGATATGAGCTCAGGGCTAGTCTTCCTCAGCAAAAAGAGGAGGATTAGCAGCAGATGTTAGCTCAGGGCTAATCTTCCTCAAAAAAAAAAAAAAAATACTGAAGTTCCATGTTTGTTTTTTGAATTTGAACAAGAAATTATCACTCAAGCCCTGACACACATACATGGGTAATAAGCACCTATATTTGCCACAGAGTGGTTGAAAATGGCTACTATCCTGTGACTGTCCTTGAGTCTCAAGTAGATAAAATGGTACATAGCAGGGTTTCAAAGTAGAGCAAGATCCCAGATGTAAGCCAGACCAAGAGATTTTTTTGTTATCTCACAAAGAACAGGAGAAAGGAGATTAAGGAGTCACGATTGGAAGAATATCAGGGACTAGAGAAAGAGGTGCTGAGGACAGGAAAGAATTGATTTCCTAGAAGAGATTCTCTTATAGATTAAAAAACAACTTTGGAGAATCCTCAAGAGCTATGAAATACTAACTAGAGGCAAGTAGCAAAGTAATTTCTACATCCTCCATCCTTGGATTAGGAAATAGTTGAAGAATTCACTTGAGATGCCCCTCTACAGCTAACATACTGTTCAAACTCACTCAAATACTATCAGTATTCCATTATGAAGGAACCTGTCCATTGAGTGGTTAACATAAATGGTGTTTGTTAGCATTTCTACTGGCAGCACTTAATCTTGGCACTCCCTTGACCACTACTAGTCCACAGTTAGAAATAAGACAATTAAAATAACGAATTAGTTGAAAGATTACAAGACCCCAACATTTTGCAACATGCTGTGAATCTGATGAAATTAGAAATCAGCTTCAGCCAGGTGGATAGGAGAGGGAACATTAGATCTTTACATCCTTTTCACTATTTTCAAGTTTCATGATGCTACCAAGATCATTGTTGATATCAACAGATTTAACATGAAAAGGGAAAGATGTGCTATAATTTAAACTTTAGACATTATATTATTCTTACATATTCTCTAGGGCTATGTACTACGTAGCAGGCAGACAAGAATAGTGGTTGGAGAAGAATGAATGCATATGAATACAAATGCACCTATCTAAGAAAGACATCTTTGCGAAAAAACAAATCACTACTAGATGCTAAATATATTATTTCCCATATTATTATATATTTATGAGATATTTCATAATTTAAAAAATTTAATCCCTATATCTATACTAATATTTTTTAAAATCAGGGTGAGGATATTTTCTAAACAGATAATTTTAAAAAATTAAATTAAAACTTCAAGAGACTCCAACTTATTGATGTCATAAATTGGTTTTGTAAATCACTAGAAAAACAGAATGTACAAGACACTTCAAAAGACATTGTGAGTGTAAGTCATAACAAAAGTAATGTGTAGTTATTTAAATAAGTCTTACACTCTCTGGGTAAATCTAACTGTGTTAACATGGCCTCAGAATGTAACTCCTAAAATAAATATTGCATTCATTTATTCTTACTATTATGGATGGTGCACAAGAAGAATAACCTTGCAAAAAACATAACTATATGAAAAATACATATAAAATTGTTTGTAGGTGACTTCTGTTTCTAGCCATAAAATAGTAACAGACTAGATTTATCTTCCCACCTTCAACAGTAAGAAGATGAAATGAAAAGCTATCAAATGATAATCTTCAAACATTGGAAATAAGCAGCATAAGATGATGATATCTGTGAGAAGAGAAATAATTGAGGTGAGCCTTCTGATTGTCCCAGCTTCTTGCCTTAAGGCAATTTCCAGTCTATGGTGTAAAGAAGGGGATTCCAAACAGAGCCCAGGGGACTCTCTGAGTTGGAGAACCAGATTGGAAATTGGGAAGGCCAAGGTGGTTGTCATTTGTAATGCTGAAGAATGTGTACCAGGAGAGAGACAGAGAAAGTTCAAAAAATGTGCAGAAGGGTCTACTTTAATCTTTGGTTTAGTACCTTTTTTTGGCATTTATGAGAGGAATCTTGAATTTACCTAAGGTTGTGAAAAAAATATTGTAGGCATTAGGCTGAACAATTATCAGAGATCACAGAAGGCTAAGAATAATTGTTTCCCCACTAGCCAGAAAGGAAAGAACTGATAATACAAGAGGCATCACCAGAAACCTTAACAAGGCAATGCATAAATAGTAGGATTAAATTAGTCCTAGATTAAAGGCTGCTCTGCTCTTTTAAGGACAGAAGGACAGTCTTACTTGAAGGTGATTTTGTCGGCTACAAATTGAGACCCTTTGTGATCTTGGCACAGTGAGAACCCAGAACCTTCAAGCATATCAATAAGCACACGGTGCCAGTGTACTACAAAAGCAAGAAGAAGTCATGGATGACCCAGCTCCTCTTCTAAGATGCCCTCCTGAATTGCTATGCTGGTGAAATGGAGAAGTATTATTTGGAAAATAACATACCTTTCAAGATTTTGTTTATTGTTGATAATGCTCCTGGACGTTATTCTTTTAGTGGTAGTCTTCATCCCAGTATCAAAGTGGTGTCTCTCCCTCCAAACATTACCTCTTTGATCCAACCAAGTTATAGCAGCTTTAAGGCCTACTACTTGAGGAGGACCTTTGCCCAAGCTATTGCTGCCAATGAGAAAAGCATTGAGAAGACACGGATGCAATTCTGGAAGAATTACAACATGTATGACTGCATCAAGAACATTGCTTGGGCTTGAGGTGATGTGACAAAGGAGTGTGTGAATGGTATCTGAAAGAAGACAGTCAAGAGGTTTATCCATCACTTCAAAAGATTTACCAAGGGTGAGGAGGTTGCAAAAATCGACAAAGCTGTGGTTGAGATGGCAAACAATTTTAATCTAAGTGTGAAAGAGGATGACATTGAGGAGCTCCCAGAGATGGTTGCTGAGGAATTGACTTATGAGGAGTTGGAACTGGAACAGGAATGCATAGCTGAAGAATAGGCAAGAGAAAAGGAAACTTCAGTAGAAGAAAAAGAAGAACCCTTAAGAAAATTCACAGTGAAGGGTTAGCAGAAGCGTTTACAGACTTCAACAAGCTTCTTAAAAAGTTTAAAAACGTGGACCCCAACGCTGAAAGGTTTTTGCTAATAGAGATGAATGTTCATAGTGCAATATCTGCTTACAAGCAAATCTATGATGAAAAAAGGAAAGAAACCAGGCAAACCACCATGAGCATATTTCTGAAAAGAGTAATACCTCCTCAAGAAGAGCTTCAGATATTCCAGAAGGCATTGTTATAATAGGAGATGGCCGCTGCATACATGTTATGGCACTTGAAAACCTTCCAGTGGGACAAGATGTGAAAGTGGAAGATAGTGATATTGATAATCCTGACCCTGTGTAGGCCTAGGCTAATGTGTATGTTTTTGTCTTAGTTTTTAACCAAAAAGTTTAAAAGATAAAAATTTTGTAAATAGGAAAAAGCTTATAGAATAAGGATATAGAGAAAGAAAATATTGTTTTACAGCTATACAGTGTGTTTGTGTTTTACACTACATTATTACAGAGTCAAAAAGTTGAAAAATTAAAAATTTTCTAAAATAAAAAAGTTACAGTAAGATAAGATTAATTTATTATTGAAGAAAGAAAAATATTTTTTATAAACCTAGTCTCGCCTATGTGTACAGTGTTGATAAAGTCTACAGCAGTGCACAGCAATGTCCCAGGCCTTCACATTCGCTCACCACTCACTCACTGACTCACCCAGAGCAAATTCCAGTCCTGCAAGCTCCATTCATGGTATGTGTACTATACACATGTACCATTTTTTATCTTTTATACCATATTTTTACTGTATCTTTTCTATGTTCAATATGTTTAGATACCAATGTTTTACAGTTGTCTGCAGTATTCAGTACAGTACCATGCTGTACACATTTGTAGCCGAGGGACAATAAGCTATATCATAGATCCTAGGTGCGCAGAAGGTTATTGGGCCTAGGTTTGTGTAAGTACACTCTATGATGTTCACACAATGACAAAATCACCTAATGATGCATTTCTCAGAATGTATCCTCATTCTGAAGTGATGCATCACTGTACCGGAATTTAAAAAAAAAGAAATCTAAATTCTATATCCAGAAAAATAATCTTTCAAAATGATGATGAAATAAAGAGGTTTTCAGTCAAATATTCACTGAGATAACTTATTGCCAACAGACTCACAAAAGGAAATGTTAAAAGAAGTTGTTCAGGAGGTATGAAAATGATACCATATATAATTTGCATCTACATAAAGCTATTTTTAAAAAACTTTGAAATAGTAAATATGTGAGTGGAATGTAGAAGACATTTTTTCCTCATTTTCAATCTCTTTAAAAGATAATCTCCCACTTAAAGTAAAATGATAACAATGCATCATGAGCATGTCAGATTGAATAATAGGTCTCTCCAGAATTTTGAATATGTTACTTTACATTCAAAAGGAAACTCAGATGTGAGTAAGTATGGGTCTTGAGATGGGGAAATTATCCTCGATTATGCAAGTGGCACAAGGTAATCACAAGGATCTTTATAAGAAGGAGTCAAAAGAAGAGGGGGGAATGATAGAGATTGGAGAAAGGAGCACAAACCAAAGAAATGAGGCAGCCTCCAGAATGTGGTAAAGACAAGATTTTTAGACTTTTGACCTCCAGAACTATAAGATAATAAATGCGCTATTTTAAGCCACTAAATTTGTGATAATTTGTTAATAGCAGCAATAAGAAAGTGATATAGATTTTGGAATTGGGGAAGTGAATGCTTTAATAACAAAAGTTATAAAATGTAGAAGTCACTTTGGAATTTGGTAATGAGTAGAAGCTCAAGAATTTTGAGACATGATAGAAAATCCTAGATTGTTTTGAACAAACTAATGGTAGAAATATGAACCTTAACATCTCTGCTAGTGAGGACTCAGCAGAAGTGAGATGCAGGTTAAGAAAACCTGTATCGTCTTAGAGAATACTTAAATCATCATAAATTTATTTTTGGCACAAATATGGACATTAAAATCACTGCTAGTTGGGGCTCAGAAAGAAATGAGGAATATGTTATTGGAAACTGAAGGAAAGAGAATGCTCAACATACAGTGGTAGAAAGCTTATTGAATTGTAACCATGTTTATATGAAAATTAGAGCTGGTGAGCAATGAACTTGGAGGTTTTTATTAATGATATTTCCAAGCAAAGTGTTAAATATACAGCCTGACTTCTTGGAGCTTATAGTCAAATGTGAGAGTAAGAGACAAATTAAGGAAAAGATTATTTAGCAAAATGGAAGTAAAAAATTCTCAGCCTATCCAAATTGCAAAAGATGCTAAAACTAAGAAACCCTTTGTCAGGAAAATGTATTCTGGAAAGGAAGCCAAATGTGTGGCTGGATAATCTTTTGCTAGTGCTTGGGGGAAGAAAAGTCACAGTATTTAGTCACATAGAGGGCTCTTTAAAAAGATTAAGTACATGACTCATGGAAACTCTCAATCCTCTAAGCACAAAACCAAAATAAAGATGAGGATTATTCAGGAAAGATCTGTGGAGCAATCTCTTTTATAATGGAGTAAATTTCATGACATACTCAGGAAATCCATAGGGTTGTAGAGAATCTTATATCAGCAGAAACTCTGCCAGATTGGACTAAAAGGGACATACTGAGGACAAAATAAAAGAAGACTGCCAGATTCTCAAAATTCTACAGGTGGGAATTACACAGATAAAAGCTATTCAGCTACAAAATGAAGGATGACTCAGTGGGCAGAGACCAGGGCCCAGAGGGCAAAGCTACAGGCCTTGTCTTTGAACCTTAAGGAGTTTGTCCAGTTGGATTTTGAAATTTCTTGAGACTGGTGGCTATCTTTTTTTATTTCACTTTTTCCCTTTTTCAATGGGAATATCTGTAACTGTTAACCTATGCCTCTCTCACCTTTGTATTTTGGGAATTGATATCTTGTTTTTTGAGCTTCATAGGTTAACAATTGGAAACGAATTTTGCCCCAGGAAGGATTATACCAAGAGTCTCATCTATACCTAATTTAGATGGATTAGATGAAGAGATTTGGGACTTTTGAGCTGAAGAGACTTACATGAAATTGAGGATTTGAGTTGATGCTGTAATGGGTTGATGCTTTGGGAGAACTTGGGTTAGCGTAGATCTATTTCCCATGTGGAATGCTTGTGAACCTTTGAGGACCAGAGAATGGACTGTAGTAGGCTGAAATAAATACTTAAAGATGTCCGCGTTCTAATCCAAGGAAATTGTGGTATGTTACTTTGCATTCAAAAGAAACTTTCCAGATTTGATTAATTTAATGATCTTGAGATGAGAAAATTGTCCTCAGTTATCTGGGTAGGACTGATGTAATTACAAAAGTTCTTATGAAAGGGAGATAGAGGTCAAAAATAGAAGGAAATCAGATGACAGAAACAGAGGTTAGAAGAAGGAGCCAAATTTTGAAATGGAGAAGGAGACCATGAGCCAAATAATGCAGGCAGCCTCTGGAATCTGGAAAAGGCAAGAAAACAAATTTTCTCTAGTGTCTCCAGATAGAAAATAACCATGAATATCAATTTTGAACTTCTGACCTCCAGAACCATAAGAGAATAAATTACTGATGTTTTAAGCCACTAGGTGTGTACTAATTTGTTACAGCAGCATTAGAAAACTAATTCAGTGACCTTGATAAAATTTATAAGAAATATAATGTCTCATAACAATAGCATGAAAGATGGAGAAGGAGAGAAATGGAAGGATACAATTGTAAATTTCTTAAACTATTCATGAACTGATATATTATTATTCAAAAGTAGACTGTGTAAAGTTAAAGATGTATACTGTTAGCCCTAGGACAAATGTTAAAAATAAATAAATAAGAAAACAGGCAGAGTGCAAATAGGTGAATAGTGGAGATCAAATACAATTAAAAAAATACTTGATCCTATCAAAAGAAGGCAGGTAAAGAGAAAAACAAAACTAAAAATAATAGAATATAAAAACAGAATATAAAATATGACATAGTTAAACCTAACAATTTTGATAATTACGTTAAATTTAAATATTCTATTCTTTCTAGTTAAAAATTAGACATTGCCATTCTGGATAAAAGCATGAGACACATCCTTATAATGTCTAACAACAGCAAAAAGCAAGGCCACTTTATATATAAGGGATAAGAAGATTCAAAGTAAAAGGATGGAAAAAAGATATACTATATTAAAACTAATCATAAGAAAGCTGAAGTTGTGATATAAATATCAGAAAAAGTAGATTTCAGAGGAAGAATAAAAGAAATAAAGAGGAAAATTTTGTAACGATAAAAGGTTCATTTATCAAGAGGATGAAACTGTCCTAAAAGTGTATGTACTTGGTAACTGAGCTTCAAAACAAATGAAGCAAAAACTTGTAGAACTGAAAGGAAAAATAGACAAATCCAAAATTACAGTTGGAGAATCTCAACACTTGTTGCAATTAGACAGAAAATCAATAGGATATAATAGAATTTAATAGCACAGCATTCTTGACCCAATGAATTGGTAATTATAGAACACTCCACCAATCAGTAGCAGAATATACAGTATTTTCAAATGCAAATAGAAAATACATATATTCTGAGCAATGAAAATAGTCATAAGTTTAAAAGAAAAAATACTATGCAAAGTATATTTTCTTACCCCCAGTAAAATTAAACTAGAATCAATAACAACGTCTCGAAATCAAATATTTAGAATTAAAGCAAAACATTGTAAATAACCCATTAGTCAATGGGATAGCATAAGGGAAATTAGATAGTATGTTTAATTGATTAATAATCAACGCATAGCATTTTAAATGTTGTGAAATGAAGCTAAAGTAGTTTTGAAGGAATGTTTATGGCATTTAAAGCAAGAAAGTTCTCAAATCATTGTCTTGTGATTTTACTTTAAGTGACTAGAAAATAAGAAAAGAAATATTAATCCAGAAATTATCAGAAAGAAGGAATTACCAAGGATAAGGGCACGAGTAAATGAAATAGAAACCAGAAAAACAATGGAAGAAGTAAAAGAATCCCCAAATTGATCTTATTTAAGTTCAATAAAATTTATAAACTTCTAGTAAATTAATGATAAAAATAAAGAGAAGCTGCAAATGACCAAGATCCGAATTTTAAAAGGGAACATCACTACAGATCCCATCACATTAAAATGATAATAAAGGAATATTATGAACAACTTCGTGCCAATTTAATAACTTAGATAAAATGGACAATTACCTCAAAATAGCCTAACTACCAAAACTCCCTCATAAAAAAAAGTGCATAACTGAAATAGCCCTACATATTTTAAAGCAATCGAATTTACTCTTAAAAACTTTCCCACAAAGAAGCTCTAAGAAGCTCACTGGTAAGTTCCAACAAACATTTTAAAAAGTAATACAATTTTATTCTTCTGGGAAATAAAATAAAAGAATACACTTCCCAGCTCACTTTATGAAGGAACATTAATCTGATGCCAAAATTAGAAAAAGTTACTACCACAAAAGCACAGGCAAATTTCTCTGAATAGATATTCCAAAATACTTATCCCAAATTTAGCAAATTCACTAAAAAGGATAATACATCATAACAAAGTTGAGATTGTTCTGTGACTACGAGGATGGTTTAGCATTCAATCAATCAATCATTAATATCAATCACTCATAATCATTCATAATCAATCATTCATGCAATCAATCATTGTAATTCACTCTATTAATAGAATAAAAAAGGAAAAATATATAACCATTTCGATAGATTCAGAATAGATGTAGAAGTAGCACTTATCAAAGTTCAGCATTCACTCATGTTAAAAAAAAAAACCTCTTAGCAAACTAGATTGATAAAGGTCATGTGTACAGCTTTCATCACACTTAAAGATAAATGACTAAATATTCTTCCCATAAGATCATGAACAAGACAGTAATGTCCATTGCCACCACTTGTAGGAAAAATTGTAGTGGAGATCCCATCAGTCCAATAAAGGAAGAAAGAAATAAAAGCATATAAATTGGAAGTAAAGAAATAAAATGTCCTTAATGATAGATAATATGAAGATCTACTCAAAAATCCTAATAAAACTACAAAAAAAAGCTATGAGAAACAATAAACAAATTTAGCAATGTCACAGTAACCAAAGTCAATATGCAAAATTAAACTATATTTTATATAATCCCAATGAACAACTGAAAATTGAAATAAAAATAAGCCATGTGCAATAAATTCAAAAATTATGAAATCTTTAGGGATAAATTTTAATAAGATATATGCAAGACCAATACACTAATGATTGCAACTTATTGCTGATAAATACTAAAGAAACATGAAATAAATGGAGAGAAATTCCATGTTCATGAGTTAGAAGCTATAATAATCTTAAAATGTCAGTTATGTCCAATTTGATCTATAGATTCAATGCAAACCCACTTAATTCCCAGAATGCTTTATTTTTAAATTGACAAGCTGATTTTATAATTTATGTGGAAATATAGAGGGTCTAGATTAGTCACTAATTTCTGATCCATGACATCATTTTAAAACGTTATGCTAATTGACAAAAATACACATAAAAGACTATGTAGCATATGATTTCATTTCTATCAAGTCCTAGAAAAGGAAAAAACTCAGTGACAGAAAGCATATCAATGGTTGTAATCGATGAGGATGGGGACGACAGGACTGATTACAGAGGAGCATGAGGGAAACTTTGGGGAGATAGTAATATTCTATATCATGATTTTGTTTATTAAACAACCACGCTCACTTGTCAAAATTCATTGAATTGTACATATAAAATAAGTAAATTTACATTATGTTAATATTCTTCAATGCAATTGATTAAAAGTAATTTGATTAAAAGTTTGGTTGAGGAACCCAATTTTTATCCCATTCAGAATTCATTTTTAAAATCAATAGTTTTATATCTAACTTGATACATGATTTAAAAATTTTGACGTGGTAGGAATTTAAGAAGACAAATTTACCTTAATGTTTTCTGAAAATGTATGACTCTGGATAAATGAATAAGCGAAAGAATCAATAAATGAATGTTACAATGAATGGAGGATATTGTAAATGGAGTGGGAGCATGAGTGATTTCCTCATAATTAGAAGACAATAAATATTTGTAGTTTTGATGTGGTTGAGCATTGGAGTTAAACAATCTAAAGCTCCTTTTGTGAATGTGTGTGCAATCATGTGCATGAGAGAGCTGGAAAAGCAATTGTATTGACCAAACCAAGAGATTCAAGCAAGTTCGTTACCTATGTTCAGATGAAGGTGGAGACAGGGAATTTGGTTCACTCTTATTGCATTTCGCTTAGGGTCAAAATTTCTAAAGCTGGAATAATACAGAGTGCCAATATTTCATAAGGGGAAAACAGTTTCCCCAAATACCAATTCAGCTACATTTATATTAAAATGAAACTGACAATATATCTCTCACAAATGTGAGAATTTTCAAATATGAGTAGTGTGGTCAAAACCTCCATATGGCAAGCAAAGTCAGAAATAGCTAATATTACAGAAGAAAAAAAATATAATCCTTTAACCAAAAGATCATTTAGACATGATCCTTTCTAAACAGCACTATCACCTCCACCCACACCTTTTACAGATTGTAAAATGAAAATTTAGAAATGTGTGTTCACTTACCTAAACTCACGGTGTGGTAGAGCCTAGACAGGAAGCCCAAACTGGGTTTTTACCAGAGTGTTCTTTTACAATGCCACAGGGCCTCTTACAGTCATCAAACCATGATTCAATTGGGAATAGGCAATGCTAACATTATGAAAACATCTCTAAGCACCTCCTGGGAAATCACAAACTTACTCCTCAGATTTGGAGCAGTCCCTGGTGCAGATTTGTGGTGTTCTGTCAAATGCAACAAGTCTTTCACCAGTCAAATTATAACCTACCTCCCACACTTCAAAGTTGAAAACTCATGGATCCCAGCAACGACTGACAAGAGTGGAGTATCAAACCCACCTAAGCCCAGTACTGAAAGTAGGTTTTGAAGGAATAAAAAGCCAGAATTACAAGGTATGGATAATAGACATATAGTAGGCTTTCACTGCAGTGTTAAAAGTTAGATAATTTTTACGAGTAAAATGCTCTTTAACACATTAACAAGGATGACCAAATTGTTGCTTAAATATCCTTGACATCTTGCTACTGTACAAATGTGGTATGTTGTACTCTTTTGAAAGAAAAGATGATATTTCAAGCACATTCAGATGTAATCACTTCATAAAATATTTACTCAGCAATATAGTACAAAGAAGGGAGGATGTCTTGCAAAATAGTATAGCTTATAAATTTGTTTTTGAAAAAATACCTTCTTTTAGCCCTTTTCTGTAACAGAGTTTGAATGCAAAGTAAGATGCTCTTAATAAATACTTCACGTCCTTCAGAATGTTTTAGTGATAATTTACATGAGGTTGGGAGGAGCCTATATGAAATAAATTTGCTTGGGTGGATTATTTTTATTGTCCAGGATACTTTGGTCAATTATTATGGTTGAAATGTAAACAAAAGAATGAGTTCAAAGATAGTCATAGTAGGGTATCTGATATTTTTAAATGTCATGCATTATATACATATTATCTTTATATCTAAAGGGATATATTTTTATACAACTTAAAGATGAAGAAAGAGAAACTTAGAAAAGAAACTTGTCAAAATCATCACAGAAAGATAGATTCTGAATGAAGCCTCTCCTAGTTCTGAGATGCTAATGTCAGGATCTCTCTGGGCAAGTCTCTTTTATGAGACAGGATTCTTGTGATAGTTAATTCTATGTGTCAATTTGGCTAGGCCATTGTACCCAGATATTTGGCCAAACACTAGTCTTGATGTTGCTGTGAGGATATTTTTTAGATAAGATTAACATTTAAATCAGTAGGCTTTGAATAAAGTAGCTTACTCCCTATAACGCAGGTGCGCCAATTAGTTGAAGGCCTTAAGAGAAAAAAGACTGACTCTCCCAAAGAAGAAGGAATTCTGCCAGCAGTCTTCCTGCAACATCAACTCTTCCCTGGGTCTTCAGCATAACTCTCCCTGCAGATTTCAGACTTGCCAGCCTCCCCCAATGAGTGAGAGCCATTTCCTTCAATTCCTTAAAATAAATCTCAATCTCTCTCTTTTTCTCTCTTGTTCTCTCTACACCCACCCCCCCACCCCCCCACACACACACACATTCTGTTAGTTATGTTTCGCTGGAGAACCCTAATATAGTTCCCCACACGTTATCAAAGCCCATTGAATGCCTTTTCCAATCACCTAATTGCTTGCCTAAATTTACATGAGCTAATTCATAGCACAATTTATAGCTTGCCACATAGGATCAATATAATGTTTTTACACCAGGAAATGTCTAAGTATTAATAAGTAATATAAAGTCAGTTATTAAAAATGTCTTTGAAACTGATCTATATAAAATAAGGTATGGAAATTATGAGTTCCTCAAAAATGTAAGAATTAATTGGTCAATTTAAAAATTAAATGTCTTTAGGAGTTAACTACTTGGATTGTACTAATCCATTAACTTTTTGTCAAAATCTCATGTGTGCATGAATAACTCTCTGAAAATATGTATTTAGATGAGCAAGTACTTTGGACTTCCAGTTCCAAAAGATTTCCATGGGCTATATACACTGGATAGTAGGTCCCTTCATGAATCTTGATCAGATTCCATAACTTTTAAGGAAATATTTGTCACCTAACTGTCTGTATTTGTCATTAAATATTCAGTTCTATACACTTTTAAATCTTTAATCTCAAGTATGATTCAAAAATTTTCTCTTCACCTCCTCCCAGTGAAGACTAGAGTTATGGCCTTGGGATTATTTGAAATGGATAACATGAGGTGTGATGTGGCTCTGTGACAGCTTCTCTCTTCTTTTTCTAGGAACTAGCTCCTTTTCTATTAGTAAAGGTAAAGAAGAACATAGGGAGGTACAGGTCTCCTAACTTTACTCCACTGTAGATGGTTTGTTGAGTGCTTCACGAACTCATTTTTGTTCAATATGTTCTTGCCTGACATTTATATCTTCTACTGATGTGGAGAGATCAATATATGTGTTGTGCTTGGGTTCCTTGAGGTAATGTTCTGATTCTCCTTGGTGCTCTCCAAAGTTGAGGATACCTCCAGAAGATCATTTATTCATCTTTGGCCCTACTACTCACTAGTACTTTTCCCCAAAACTTTCTCTGGGTTGAGCATCACATTGCTTGAGCCAGCAGCCATCCAAGCAGTCTAATGCCTTCTGACCCTCCACTAACATCTAAGCTCCTTCGATGGTGTCCATCATAACTACTAAAGTATTCTTCCATATGCTCAAAAGACTGGAAAGATTGCATGGAAGTCAATTCCATTTGCTTTTCATGGACATGACATTATGGTTGTGATGGTTAATTTTATGTGTCAACTTGACTGGAACTGGGGTGCCCAAATTAAACACTGTTTCTCAGTGTGTCTGCAGGGGTATTTCAGATGATATTAGCATTTGAATTGGTGAACCAAGTAAAGCAGATTGTCCTCTTCATTATGGGTAGCCATCATCCAATCCTCTGAGGGCCAGTATAGAACAAAAGGTGGAGGAAGGAATTCATTCTCTGCCTGACTGGTTGATGTGAGACATAATCCTTTCCGCCCTCAGATTTATATCATTGACTCTTCAGTTCTCAGAAATATACCACCGGCATTCCTGGATCTTCAACTGGTAGGCAGCAGATCATGAGATTTCTCAGCCTCTGTAATTGTGTGAGCCAATTCCTTATAATAAATGATATATGTATAAATGTCCTCTGGATTCTGTTTCTCTGGAGAACTCTGATTAATATAACCATAATCTCTTTAAATTATCTAGCACAAAAGCAAGCATCAATCTTTGTGTTCAGCTATGTGTCTAATCTTTCGGAGACACGTATTGAGTAGATCCATTCTTCTGCAAAATGCTGATAGAACACTGAAAATGCCAAATATGCTAGATTCCAAGAATGCTTTCGTAAAATTGTCCACATCATACTCAGCTCCTAGAGCAATCCGAGAGAAACTTAACAGTTGTGCAGTTTATCAGGTAATCAGCCAGAAAATGAGATGTGCATTTGCAAAGACAACTCTAGTCTTCCATGTTGTTTTTCTGATGCTTGCCTTGTATGGCTTTGGGTAGGAAAATACCTTCCTGAGGGTGACAGGGAATATCTCTTCAAAAGAAACTCTTCACTCCTCTCGAAATTACCTCTGCACTTTTCCTTCAGTTCATATTGATTGGATTGCAGGAAGCCAACAGATAGCAAAATGTAGAATATTTGAACTTGGTTGTCCAGCCAAGATGGAGTAGAAAGCAGAGAAATTCCTATTCATAATTTAGAATGGAAAGGGTAGTTTTGAGTGGAATGAACAGATAAAACTTCTAATTAAACTCATTTATGACACTTTTTGCCTATTGAGTACAAGAATATGAATGGAGGGCTTGGGTAATTTCCACCATTGAACAATAAGAAATGTATGAGAAATTCCAAAACAGCAGGATAGAGTTGTTACTACTGACATTAGATATGTTAATAATAGAACACAGTCAAATTTCTAGATTTTCACATCAAAGCAAAAAGTGAAATTCAAGAACTTTTCTATGGTGAAGAAATTCTATTTCATGTAGTTTTAAGGTTTCTTATAGCTTCCAGATTGCTGGCAAAAAAGCCAGGGACTGATTTTTGACTTGGCAGAATTCTAATCACAGTCGAATTTACAGATTTTCCTTGTATATGAAAGTCAGTACATTGATTGAGAAAGAGGGTGAGCCCAACACTTTGGGGATATCCGAGAGGATTTGAGTATTCATACTATCTTAATTCCCAACACCACACTAAAATATCTATTATTGTTCCATTACCTGAGGAAGCACTTTTTCTTCCCCTGCTTGAAAAGAATAAATTGTTCCTTTCTTGAAGAGGTCTGAGACGTTACTTGATGAAACTTTCTTGTAGAAGGGAACAGATTATTAATTTTCCAATCACATTTGCTGACAAATTCACATGGAATAGCCTAAAACTGTGTGATGAAACTGATCCAATCACAGCAAGGAATTCCAGCTAGTGACTGATAAGAAGAGTTTCCTACTCCATTGAGGAGTTTCTTATCACTGAGAGATTGCTTACTCTGAATTCCTAAATATAATCTGCAATGAACTGTTTTGGCATAAGCATGAAAGTTGGTTAGAAAATCCTTATCTTTATGTATATGCCAGAGCCCATTGGTTTGATCGTGTGCTGATAAGATAACAAGAGAGAGGAGAAACCATTCCTCAGGAGACTGCAGAAAGGGGAGAGACATCATTTTTGCACATTTGGAGGATGGTTCTGAATGGGGCAGTTGTGGAGGCAGTTTTCAAATGAAACAGGCAGCTTCACAATCGTAAGAAGAGATGCAGTTTAGTGTGGCTTTGAGTTGATATAGGAAACTCCATCTTGGACCTATTCCTTAGGTCACCCAACAATTCTGTGAGCTAGTTCTTTGCTGTATTTTATGCCTTTTTTCTCACACCACCTAGAAGAGAGTCTCTACAATTGAACCCTGCCTATAGAGTCGCTAAATAAGTCGCCTCCTGTGAGTAGTCTCTCCGACAGAGGTGTTACTTTAACAAATTACTCATCATTGGATTTACTTTCATCCTACTTCTACTATGCAAAAACAGGCATATTGATGGGAAACAAATGAACTGAAGAGTTTAGGGAAATCAAACATTATCCCAAACAAAGTGGAAGATGAATATAAGTGAGACAGGAAAGCAAATAAAATTCCCCACTTTTTTTTCTAAACACTAGAGTATAATATTGTATGAAAATGCCCATAGTTAAAGTAGAGTCCCTTGTTTAAAGAAGTACCCTTCTCAGAGATGTTGAGAAGAGTCTCACTGAATGCGGAAATGGGGAGGGGTAATAAATGGAGGGCTAGTTTCTAGGGAGTACTTAGGGCATCTAACTTACTCACGGCTGCTTGATGTCGTCTAAGAGGAAGAAAATTTAGGGCCAGCCCAGTGGCCGAGTGATTAATTTCGGGGGCTCTGGCTTCAGCAGCCCAGGGTTTCTCCAGTTCGGAACCTGGGCACAGAAGTGACACCACTCATCAGGCCATGCTGAGGTGGTATCCCACATGGCACCACTAGAGGCACTTAAGACTAGAATATACAACTGTGTCCTGGGGAACTTTAGGGAGAGGAAGAAGAAGAAAAGAAGATTGGCAACAGTTGTCAGCTCAGGTGCCAATCTTTAAAAAAAAAGAAAAATTAATGAACAATGTTTTAGCATATTTTAAATCCTTTCACGCTATTTTCTTCTTCCAACTCTGCCCCAAGAACTACTCCTTTTTTACTTTTCTACTTCCATTTAGTTCATTCCTGTACCTGGGCAAGCATTCTGCTTTTCAGAGTGATCCAAGCTTTCTCTTTCTTTTATTTTACAGACGTATGAAACAGTGTGAATTTTCCCCCAATTTTTTTCCCAATATAATCTGTAACTTGCTCTCATAGTCTGGCTATGTGCAGACCTATATTTACTCAGATCTAGTTAAATATCTGGAAACTTCAAGACTAGTAGAGAAGCTAATAGAGATGACTAATTTTTAATTTTGTTCTATTGTGACAGAGTGCAATAGAATTAACATAGCCCTAGAACAAGACTGTGAATATACATTCTTGCATATCCTATGTGAATGCAAATTGCTTTGATCCTTCTGATGGATACGGATAAGAACACATATACTGGATCAAAGTCCCATACCATGTACCTGAGGCTGTGGCAATCCAGCACAGCAAATGCTATCAGGGCTACTACCTGGTTAAACTTACGATATTATATTGTCATCTGCCATGATCTAACTAGTTTTTGAGGGGCTAGATTGCTAAATTAAACGATGATATATGATAGATGCCATTACCACTGCATCATTTATGTCTTTGAGAGTGGCACTAACTTTACCATTCCTCTTGGAATATAGTATCATTTTTGACTTCTCTTTTTCAGAGGGGGAACAGTTTTAGGAAATTCCACTTGGTCTTTCCTATTAAAATAGCTTTCACAAGGCTGGCCCTGTGGCTAAAGTTCTGTGCCATTGACTTCAGTGGCCTGGAGTTTGCAGGTTCAGTTCCTGGGTGCAGACCTACTCTACTCATCAGCCATGCTGTGGAAGCATCCCACATACAAAGCAGAAGAATATTGGCATGGATATTAGCTCAAGGCTAATCTTCCTCAAGTAAAAGAAGAAGAGGATTGGCAATGGATGTTAGCTCAGGGAGAATCTTCCTCACACACACACAAAAATAGCTTTCACAACACATGATAAGGAAGAGAGTATTTCTGTTAACATTATACATTTGGGAACTAGGGATCTAATGAGTTGGTGGGTCTTAGGACTTGGTGGACCCAGTCTAAGATGGACTGGGCCTGTAATTCAGCATAGTCAGTTGGTAATTTCTTTGGTTTTTGTAGACTCACTGAACCATGCCTCCTTCTCTGAGTCTGCTGATCCCTTTTCCCCAATCTTATATGACAGTCTGGCATTTTGATTTTATTTATAGCGGGACACTGGGGCCGGCCCAGTGGCGCAGTGGTTAAGTGCACACATTCTGCTTCCGTGGCCCAGGGTTTGCCGGTTCAGATCCTGGGTGCAGACATGGCACTGCTTGGTACACCATGCTGTGGTACGCATCCCACATATAAAGTAGAGGAAGATGGGCATGGATGTTAGCTCGGGGCCAGTCTTCCTCAGGAAAAGGAGGACGATTGGCAGAAGTTATTTCAGGGCTAATCTTCCTAAAAAAAAATGTAATAAAAAATAAATAAAATGGGACATTATTTTTTCAAAAGTTCTAAAAATTATCCCAAAATTCATATTAGAACCATATTCCTGGCACTGGCCAAGGGAGTATGCCCTCATAGCAACAGCCTCCTTTATCCAACTTTAGTTCAATCCTCTAGATCCAGCACCCTCAGGGTCGAACAGCAGGAATACTCTGCCTTATACTTGACAGTATGTTAGCCAGCTACTGTCACTCCATTAGCATATGCTCCTTATATTCCTTTAGCAGAGCCAGCACTTCTCCATTTGAATCATGGTAAGATTGGACCCTTACTATGAGTCTGGTGACCATAGAGGGGTTAAAGGTAGCTTCTGAGGAGAGTAAACACCATCTTTCAAGGCACCTGACCCACTTGGTGCTTCCACAGAGTCTTCAAAGAAGGAAGAATCTCTTTTTTTTCAAGAAAGGAGAGTAGGTCACTTCTGCAGGCCCAAAGAGTTCAGGAGATCTTGGGTTCAAGGTTCTCCAGCATTTCTATCCAAATATTTCCATTTCATATGTCAGAGTCCAACTTTCTTATCAAGAGCCTGAATTTGGCACTTGAGGTTTTCCGAGGCTAATAAGTCAGCCTTTTATGCTAATGTTACAACAAAATCCTGGGGTTGGACTTCTACTCTGTCTACCATTCTGTCATAGAAGATAAATTTCTCTTCAAATGCCACCAGGTACACTAACTGACTAACATGTTGCTTTAATTTGTGATTGATTGTCCTGGACCTGTCATTTTCTTTCTTCAAATCATCAATTCTACTCATCTACAGCAATCTAATTTCATAGGCTTTCTAATCACCCATACCTATTAACACCACAGAGGTTACAGAACTCAGTGTATCTCTTTCCATTGCATCTCACCAAGTTTGCCACAATTGAAATTCTTAACAATGGTACTCATCTAGCTCCATTTTCTACCAGTGATAGTGTCATAATTCTCAGCTACTGTTGGTGATCCAACTCCAAAATTCCATCCTTAGTGTTTGCTTCTTAGGACCACTCTTGGTACCAACTATCTTAGGTTGGATTCTCTAGAAGTGAGCATGAGACAAGGATTTATGTCCACATGATTTATTTGATTGGGATTGCATTGAATCTATAGATCAAGTTGGGAAGAACTGGCATCTTGACAATATTGAATCTTTCTATCCCTGAACATGGAATATTTCTCGATTTATTTACTTCTTCTTTGATTTCATTCACCAAAGTTTTGTAATTTTCCTCATATAGATCTTATTCATATTTTGTTAGATTTATAACTAAGTATTTCAATTTTGGGGGTGCTGTTATAAATGATATTTTTTTGAATTTCAGTTCCACTTGTCCATTGTTAGTAATAAGATAAAAGTTGAATTTTCCATATTAGCCTCATATCCTGCAACCTCACTATAATTGGTTATTAGTTCCAGAAGTTTTTTTATCAGTTCTTTCAGATTTTCTATTTATACAATCATGTCATCTGTCAACAAAGACAGTTGTATGTCTTCCTTCCCATTCTGTATACGTTTTATGTCCTTTTCTTGCTTTACATCATTAGCAGGGAATTCCAGTATGATGTTGAAAAGGAGTAGTCAGAGGGACGTCTTTGCCTTGTATCTGATCTTACTAGGAATGCTTTGGGTTTCTCACCATTAGGTTAGATGTCAGCTGTACACTTTTTGTAGTCTTTCTCAACTTGTAAAAGTTCCCCTCCATTCCTAGTTTTCTGGAGTTTTTATCATGAATGGATGTTGGATTCTGTTAAATGCTTTTTCTGCATCTATTGATATGATCATGTGATATGTGTATTCTGCTCTTGTTTCATGAAGTAGTCTATAGATGTCAATTATATCCAGTTGGTAGTGTTTTTGAGTTCAGCTATGTCCTTACTGATCTTCTGCCTGCTGGATCTGTCTATTTATGAGAGAGGAGTGTTGAATTCTCCGACTATGATAGCTAATTCATCTATTTCTCCTCGCAATTCTAGCCTTACATAATTTGACATTGTGCTGTTAGGTGCATGAATGTTAATAATTCTTATATTTTCTTGGAGAATTGACCACTTTATCATTAGGTAATGCCCTTTTTTATTCCTAATAACTTTCTTTAATTTGAAGTCTACTCTTTCTTAAATTAATATAACTACTCTTGCTTTCTTTTGATAGTGTTAGTATGGTATATTTTTCTCATTCCATTTACTTTTAATATATATGAGTTTTTATATTTAAAATAGGTTTCTTATTGACAACGTGTAGTTAGGTCTTGTGTTTTGATCCACTCTGACTATCTCTATCTTTGAATTGGTGCATTTAGACCATTAACATTTAAAGTAATTAGTGACATAGTTGGATGAAAGTCTACCATATTTGTTACTGTTTTCTATTTGTTGCCCTTATCCTTTGCTCCTATTTTCACTTCCACTATTTTTCTGCCTTTTGTGGTTTTGTTGGAGCATTTTTTTATGATTCCCTTTTCTCTCCTTTCTTAGTGTATCAGTTATACTTCTTTTTTTATTTAATTTTTTTTAGTGATTGCCCTAGAGTTTGCAACATACATTTGCAACTAACCCAACTCCACTTTCAAATAACACTATGTCACTTCATGCACAGTGTGAGTGTTCTTTTATAACAAAATAATCCTAATTACTTTCTCCTGTCTATTGTATCATTGCTGTCATTCATTCCACTTATATGTAAGCATACATAAATATTTATATACAATGAATATGTTGCTGCAATTATTATTTTGAATGAACTACCTGTCAGGTAAATTAAGAGTAAGAAAAATAGCGGCCGGCCCGGTGGCACAGTGGTTAAGTGCCCATGTTCCACTTCTTGGCGGCCCAAGGTTTGCTGGTTCAGATGATGGGTGCCGACATGGCACCACTTGGCACTCCATGCTGTGGTAGGCATCCCACATATAAAGTAGAGGAAGATGGGCATGGATGTTACCTCAGGGCCAGTCTTCCAAAAAAGGAAGACGACTGGCAGTAGTTAGTTCAGGGCTAATCTTCCTCAAAAAAAAAAAGAAGAAAAATAAAAACTTTCATTTTACCCTTCACTTATTCCTTCGTGCACTGTTCTTCCTTTCTTTATGTAGGCTTGGGTTTATGACTTATAATATTTCTTTTCTTTAAAAAACTTTTAACATTTCTTGCAAAACAAGTCTGCTAGCAAGAAATTGCCTAAATTTGTTTATGTGATAAAATCTTTATTTTTCCTTCACTTTTGAAGTATAATTTTTCAGGGTATAGAATTCTAAGTTGGTATTTTCTTTTCTCTCAAGACTTTAAATATTTCACTTCACTCTCTTCTTGCTTACGTGGTTTCTGAGGAAAAGTTTGATGTAATTCTTGTCTTTGTTCCTCTACAGGCAAGGCATTTTTTTCCTTCTGGCTTCTTTTAGGACTTTTTCTTTGTCTTTGATTTTCTGTAGTTTGAAAATGATATGCATAAATATAGTTTTTTTGGCATTATCGTGATTGATGTTCTCTGAGCTTTTGAGATCTTTGATTTGGTGATTGACATTATTTGGGGGAAATTGTCAGTTATATTTTTTTCAAACATTTCTTCTGTTCCTTTCTCTGTTCTCTGTCTGGTATTGCCATTATATGTAAGTTACAGCTTTTGTAGTTGTCCCA
Source organism: Equus przewalskii (assembly GCF_037783145.1). Taxonomy (NCBI): domain Eukaryota; kingdom Metazoa; phylum Chordata; class Mammalia; order Perissodactyla; family Equidae; genus Equus; species Equus przewalskii. The sequence continues at coordinate 45,301,932 of NC_091835.1, read as the reverse complement.
CAATCCTTGCGTTCTCTGCTCTGGTTTCTTCAATGGGTGTTCTCTTTGCTTTTTGGTTTTTGCAGATTCTATTTATATATCCTCTAGCTTAGAAATTTTCCCCTCAGCCATTTCCAGTCTACCTACCAATAAGGCCATCAAAGGCATTCTTCATTTCTCTTGCTGTGCTTTTGATCTCTAGCATTTATTTTTCATTGTTTCTTAGGAACTCTCTGCTTACTTTGCTCATCGGTTCTTGCTAGCTGCCTACTTTATCCATTAGAGCCATCAGCATATTAATCAAAATTGTTTTAAATTTATGATCTGATGGTTCCAACATCCCTGCATGTCTGGTTCTAATGCTTGCTCTGTCTCTTCAAATTGTGTTTTTTGCCTTTTGGTATGCTAGTAACTATTTCTGGAAAGCTGGACATGACGTACTGGGTAAAGAGGAACTGCTGCACATAGGCCTTTAGTAATGCGGTCATGAACCATAACGGGAGGGGAAGTATTTTACAGTCCTATGATTGGGTCTCAGTCTTTGAGTAAGTCTATACCTCTGGACTGTGAACTTCGTAAGTGTTTCTCAGATTTCTTTTCCTCTTCCATTAGGTGGGGCAAGATGGCTAGAATCAGCTGGACTTGGGTATTTCCCTTTGCCAGGTCACTTAGGCTTTAATAATACTCCAGCAGGTTAGGCTCTAGTTAACTAGCTTCCTCTGAGGGCAGGCCTTAAGAGGAACAGAGGGCTCTGATATATTTCAAAATAGTTCCTTTTCTCTTCCTCTGCCCAAAGTCTGAGTGGAGTTTTCTGATATTCACTATGCGAATCTGATAGAGCTCCTGGAGGCAGAGCTAACCATACTGTTGGGGGTCTCCGTGATTCTCTACTCCTGAATTTTTTAACTCTCAGAGTTGTCAATGCTGAGCCTCTAGCAACTTGTTAATTAGAGTTCAGGTTTCTTACCCTGGCCCTGGTTCCTCCAGTGGTTTCTGCTGCTGAGTCTTAGCTCCATTAAACCTACTCCTTGTATTCACCTGTCTTTCCAATCTTGTGACAGCAGTTTGCCCTTTAACCTTCCACCTCTCAGGGATTTCAAAAGAATTTTTGCTTTTTTGTTCTGTTCAGTATTTTACTTGTTAGGGTGAAGTGGCAACTTCCAAGCTCCTTACATGTGGAACTGAAAACTGGAGGTCCATTCATATGATCTTGTCTCTTCGTTTGCTTGGTTACTTTTGACTATCAGACATGATATATAAAAAGTGTTTTTTTTAATATATCAGATATATATAGATTCTATATATCTATATATAGATATATAGAATCTATAATATAGATTATATATATATATCTATATTATAATGTATGTTACATATAAATACATACGTAAAATAAATAATAACATTCAGAGGCATAGGATGATGTTTTCCTCTTTCAGAAAGTTTCTATATTTGCTATACTCAAGCAATTAGACAGATTGGCACACCAGGATCACTTCATTCCAATTTCAAAACTAGAGTCACTTCAGTGTATGCTTTATTTCCTGCAAATGCTGGTATACAGCATGTTTAACTTTACTCTTCCTCCTGGTCTCTCAAGATTGATACATCTGTCAAAAATTTCTCCTCAGCTTCTCAATCTTTCAGTTATTCCTTCCAAATTTGTCAAATAACTGCTTCTATAGTAAGAAAAGCTCCAAGTGCTAGCTCACTTCCTGCATTCCTCTTTCTTCAAATATTGGTTTGATATTTCCTAACTGATTTATTAGCTCCCTGGTGTTAAATATTTAAGATTATTTTTTAAATTTTTCATCCAGACAGTCTAGGTGTCCACAACAGGAAGGCTAATTCAATATCCTGGCTCAGAATATTGCCCCTCATCACTGGATCTTATTCATCTTTCTATCCTAACAATAAGTCCAGTAGCCAGCAGAAAAGAGATGCTCAATAAATAAATTTTTCTGAATCATTTCAATTAAATTAATATTTAGCACATGTAGTGTGAACAATTATTTCTTTCAGAGGAATGGCAAAAAAAGAGTGTAATTGCCCTGGTGTTTCAATATGACTACCTATTTGCACTTTTATTAATAGATTATACTAGTGCAGTTTTAAGCCCTGGTGGAGACAAGCATGTAGGATAAAATATCAGTCCAAGTTTCTAATTGTGCCATGTCCCTGCCCCTGTTCAGTTTTAGCTGCACAAAGTCTGCCAAGACCATGCTCAACTTTAAATACTGTAAATCTAACAAAAACTCTACCTGGTAATACAATAGAATTTCTTTCTACTGACAAAATGGGAATAAAAATAATTCATTGCTCTATGCCAAATATGTATTACTGGGCTCTAATTGACCAGCACGCACCAGATTTCCTCCTGACTGACTTAATTCCTTCGTTTTATGTTGAGAGCCTGTTTCAATGCCCCTTTACCCTGTTTCCTATGAAATCCATGATCAGTTGGGTTGTGTGTTTAGTCCATTGTTTAGTCTCTTCATATGTCATTTATCTTCCTCAATCCAGACTTCTTTCTTCTAACTGCCCCTAAAATGAGCTAGTCTTGTGTGCCGTATGGACCAAGATAAGGTTTGTGAGGTCTTCTCCTGAAAGAATTTTTCTTTCCTGGTCCTTTTGAATGATGCACTTGACTGCAGCTTCTTCCTTGGCAAGAAATGCCAACACAGTGTCTTTGAGACTTGATTGTTCTCAAAGATATCCCACCGCTTCATGCATTTATTCAAGACACATGTATTGAATGTTGTGGGAAATGAAATGTAACAGGGAGAACTTGTATTGACATAAACTCTACATTTGAATATAGGTGAATCTCTGTATAAAACAATCTAGCACACTAATGCCATCTTCCTCCCTTTCAAACAGTATGGATTCAACATATTAAAGATCACCAGTTATTTATTTTTTAAGTAACAACCATTAGTTTTTTCACAAACAATATAAAAAGTCTAACAATCCAAAGCCCCACATCAATTCAGTTCATTATTCTTCTAAACCATAACGCTTGAGGTACACTCACTGGGCATCCGTCAAACGTTCTTTTAAATGTGGTTTATGCAGCATTTTCAAAGTCCATCCCATTTCCTAGTGCCTAACGAAAGCTCCAGAAGCACCCCATCTCTGCTTTTTTCTTGGCAGAAATCTTGGAGGTAGACTCAAAATCTGTATTTCTATCATCTTTGTAGTTCCTTGCATGTGCCACGTGCACTGCATCAATGCTCAGTCATAAGGACTCCAGACTCTTGTGCATTCTGTATACACCACAGCAATCCAGATACACTTGTGCGTATTTACAGGATGACTCAGAATTGATTTGCTTTTTCATATTAACTACTTTTATCAAAATCTTGGTTCTTATTTGAAGTTGCCAAAACAAAGAAGGGAGTTTTTGGTGCCATGATATCTGGTTTACCTATGAAATCCCTGGATAATATCACTAAACTCAAACTCTTTTTTTTTGACAATTTTACCTTTCTCTTGTTTAGCTCTCCTTTGTCCTCCTGTATGGGAGACGGTCATTATCACTCACAGGTCACACAAAACCTGGTCAGCCATCATCTTTGCTTGATTGGGAGAGGAAATTCTCAAGACTCCATGAACACGGGAGTCCTTTACGAACATTGAGACCACTAAATAATGAGCTCAGGGAAACTATTACCTGCATGCGTGTGAAAACATATTTCAAGTACATGTCTAGGGATGTCAGAGCTCAATATGTTTACTAAATTAGTCTTATAGAATGATGACAATAATAACTATTTTATCTCAGTCTCCTTATGTGCCAAGAACTGTGCTAAGAAGTGCTTTTACAAGCTTCCTATAATTTAATCCTTACTAAAATGTTATCAAGCAAGTGCTATTACAGATGAATAAACTGAAAACTGAATTTTACAAATGCTAAGAAACTTGCAAAAGTAATATTGTTACTGAGGGAATATGTGAATGCTTAACACATGTCTGTGATATGAAAACCGCCTGCTTTAAACCAGGGGTCTGGAAATTTTTTCTTTAAAGGACCAGATAGGAAATATTTTAGGTTTCATGAAGCATACTGTCTCTGCAACTACTATTCAAATATTCATAATTTATTGCAAAAGTAGCCAGAGACAACAGATGAAAAAATGAGTACGTGTTTTAATAAAGCTTTACTTATGAAAACAAGTGACTGACCAAATTTCTCAGGACTGGCCAGATTTGGCTTATAGGTGTAGTGTGTAAACCTCTGCTGACTCATTATACTACGTGGCTTGATTTAAAATTTTGTGCCGGCCCAGTGGTGCAGCGGTTAAGTTCACACGTTCTGCTTTGGGGGCCCAGGGTTCGCCAGTTCTGATCCCAGGTGTGGACATGGCACCGTTTGGCACGCCATGCTGTGGTAGGCGTCCCACATATAAAGTAGAGGAAGATGAGCACAGATGTTAGCTCAGGGCAAGTCTTCCTCAGCAAAAAGAGGGGGATTAGCAGCAGTTAGCTCAGGGCTAATTTTCCTCAAAAAAAAAATCATAAAATTATTTTAGTGGATGACTAAGTTCTGCTTCAGAATATTGGAAAATTAAATATAAGATATTCTTTGTTGAGGTATTCACACCAATATATAACTTCAGCCAAAAGAAATCAAGCTCTATTGAGTCTTTTTTCTTCAAAATGGGTTAAATTACAAAACCTTTTCCATGCTCAATCTTACATAGTTTATCATAACAAAACATTATTCTATGTTTAGCCTCTTTCTGCCAAGGAGGTCAAACTCTTTTAGAACATTATCTCATTAATCCTGCCTACAATCCCGTGAGGGAGGGAGATGACAAATATTAAGAAAGGTTCAGAGTCTTTTAGATTCAATTCAAAAGTTGAAAGAAGATGAGTGACAGGCGCTTACTGCCCTCATAGTTACCCAACATCCTTAAAAATACGTACTTTGAGTCTTTCAGAGGCATGCTGTTCCTTGGCTGGGTGCTTCTGGGAAAAGGGATCCAGCACCAGAAAATCCATTTTTCTAAAATGCCCTTATTTAGAGCTATATGTCCCAGAAGGATTTGGTTTTCATAGAGTTTTTCATCACTTCTTGTGTTATCAAGATGCTCTGTTCTACAAACCAGCTGTTCTCTTTTTTCTGGCTGATGACTGTATTTCAGTAGTAGGAAATGTAATCCAGAAAAGTAAAATATTTTTGGTTTTTATGGCTTATATATAGTGTATATGCATTATATTTGTATGTATTCATTGTATATATTACACGTATATATTCACCTGTGCCTAGTAGTAATATAGTGCCTGGTAGCAATTTAGGCATAACATAAAGCAAGAAATTTTACACTTTTATGTCATGAGTGATAATCACCATAAACATCATATTAAACGATGCTCAAATTAAAAAAATAATCTTTCTCAATTCCTACTTTCATCAGCCTATGCCCCTGCTCCAACGCCTATAAGGTAACCATATCATTCTTATGAAATCCAGCAATTTTGACCTATCCTTTGAGCCTTTCAGCAATTCAACTCTGTGCCAATAACAACATCTCTCAGACTCCCTAACTAGTGTCTCTATATAGTTTCAGCAAACCTGTCTAATATCATCCACAGACTATGTCTGTATTCTTGGAAATACATATCTGAATATGCAGTTCCTTCCATCTAGAATTTCTACCTCATCTTTTTCCACTATTTTATGTTCCCCCCTTTAGTAAGAACCCTACTTCAAGCTCGTTTTCTTTAGGAAATCTTACATGATCAAAGCAACTCAAGGGAGAGATCCATTCATGAAAAGAATATTTATGGAATATATGTAACATTCTATACAAGATATAATGCAGAGACTTTGAGGTTTGTTTTGACAAATTTGTCAACATAAATAAACATATCTATTTTTAATATAAATAGATAAATAGGTAAAGGATCATACTATATGTATTAGGATAGATAAAATACACACTTGCACACATAAGAATAACACAAGGTCAAAATTTACATTGCCAAAAATAATGTACTATGGAAGGTTACATGAAAGAGACATTTCTTTCAGGGTTAGGTGAGGGAAAGATTTATCTAGAAAGTGTTTGAGGGGCAGCATACTGTACCTGTAGAATTTGTACATGTAGAAATAAGTTACTTGAGGACATATGTTTCAGGTCATATCACAAAAATTGAATGTTAGCTTGGATAAAGAATATAGTATATGGAAGAAAGTAGGAAATAGTACAACTGGTTATAGTTTATGGAAGATTGAGATGGCTAAATGTTATTTTGAGTTTGGGAACCAGTGAAGATTTTGTACAAAAGATATACATAATAGCTGTGCTTTAGGGAGATTAACCTAACAATACAATGTAAGGTAGGTAAGATAGATTGGAGATGGGAGGATACCAGAAGAGAAAGACTAGTTCAAGCTTTTGCAGTATTTCAGAAGAGATAATAAGATCTTGGACTAGTATAATGGTAGGTGAAATGAAAAAGAAATAAATGAAAGCAGATGAAAGAGAATATATAGAAGTAGGATTGAGGCAATAGAAGAGGAAACAGATATCAATCAGTCTCATGCTTTTAAAATCATCTCCCAGCTACATAACTTTGTGCTGAACTGAACTGTGGACCCCTGTATCCAACTGCCCACCATGAATGTCCACTAGCTACTTAATAGTCATCTCACATTGCACATGGCTGCCACCAAGCCTGCTCTGCCTGCAGTTGCCTTCACCTCAATCAATGTTAACTATTTTCTCCAGCGGTAGAGGACCAAAATTAGTCAGTCTCGACTTAACTCTTTCCCTCATACTACATATCAGACTTGATAGAGAAATCCTGTTGGCTCTATAGTTAATTGAAGTTCAAAAGACAGTCAGTTCTTACCATCTCCACTGCCACCCCCCTCATCTAAAACACTATCATGTCTCTCCTGAGTTATCACAATAACTCCTAAAACACTTCTACTTTTATCTTCCTACTTTCTAATCTCCACCCAGCAGCTAGAACTATCATATCACAACTCTGCTCAAAACTCTCTAACAGGGGATGGCCTGGTGGTACAGTGGTTAAGCTCACATGTTCCTCTTTGACGGCCCAGGGTTCACTCGTTCAGATCCCAGGTACAGCCCTATGCACTGCTTATCAAGCTATGCTGTGGCAGGCGTCCCACATGTAAAGCAGAGGAAGCTGGGCACAGATGTTAGCTCAGGGCCAGTCTTTCACAGCAAAAAGAGGAGGATTGGCAGATTTTAGCTCAGGGCTAATCTTCCTCAAAAAGACCCCTCAAAACTCTCTAATAGCCTTATGAATAAATAGAACAGTAATGTAAAGGCTTGTGGTCAAGAATACGCCTTTGTGCGGAGAATGATGTCATTAAAGATTCACTGATTTCAGTTAAAAAAAAAAACCCTCTGACAGCTTCCCATCTCACTCAGAATAAAATCCAAAGTCCTGACAATGGCCTACAAAGACCTACAAAACCTGATTCCCTTCTACTTCTCAAATCTCATCTTTTACTTCTTTCTCTCCTCACTGGAGAAGTGGGGACCTTAGCAGGGACACATTATTGCTATAAGCATCCTTCAGACTCAGCACAACTGAGACAAGGGTCCTACAATCTGGTTTTGCTGGCTATTAACTGCAACAGGGAATACCCCCAGAAAAGCTATCAGACAAAAGCTGAAAAAATGTGGCTCTTAAAGGTCCCACACAAAAATTCACCTTCTCAAAGAGCAACCTAAAATCACCAAAATGACAGCTGCACCATCATTTGGTGAAAAGACACTCACCTGGTAGGCTCTGGGCGCATCTCGGTGAGAGGTGAGACCTCTCCAGAGACTGAGACTTTGGTGGCAGCCATTGTTGTAACCTAGTACAGGCATGCTGACACAGACACTGGCAGGTGCCATTGAAGTTCTTTCCCTCACCTGATAGCCCAGGGGTCAGGCCCCTCCCAACATTAAGCACTCAGACTACTTGTAGGCCTGCATAGACTGGGTGCCTTGATCCTCTACAGGCAGGCGAGTATGTCCACCTCTGTGGGACAAGGCCTGTGTGAGGACCGAGTAAACTATGAGGGGTGTTGATGGAGAGGTGAGGGCCTCTGCAGTTGGGCAACTGGATACACTCCAGGGGGTTGGGAAATGTGCATGGACCAGGGCTGTGTTGACAGTGTGTGTGGACCTGTGGGGGCTGGGGCTTATCAGTAGCAAAAGACCTGTGCTTCACAATCATCCACCTTCCAAAGCCTGAAAAAATTGGGTGGTGCATGCCTAGGGCAAGCCCCACCCAGCTGCAATCTTAAGAGAACTGACAATAGCCTTGCAGGCTTGAGGCCTACAGCAAATGTAAGTCCCTGAGCCTAGCAAACAGCTACACTGGGTACATACTCAATTAACAGGAAAACTGCAACAAGAATGTTCCATAAGACCTTGGAGCCAATGGCGCTGGGGCTCTTCAAACCCAATTTACAAACAGCTGGCCAGGGAGGGAAACACCCTGGGTGCCTGCAGTCAGAGCAACCCTGCCACAGAAGAAGGACACAAGTAGCCCCAACAGGGGTTACTCCTGGATCATTTGGACTGGTGACAAGAGGGAAGCAAACTGCTGAGCCTCAAAAGGCATCTCTTACATAAGGCTACTTCTCCAAGATCAGGAGACATAGCTGACTCATCTAAAAGATAGATATAAGCACAGAGAAAGAGTAATAATGATGAGGCAAAGGAATACATTCCAAGCAAGGGAACAGAGCAAAACCCCAGAAAAAGAACTAAATGAAACAGAAATAAGCAATTTACCTGACAAAGAGTTCAAACAAAAACTCAGAAGGATGCTCACTGATAGTGGGAGAAGACTGGATGAACACAGTGAGAACATCAACAAAGAACTGGAAAATATAAAAAAGAACCAATCAGAAATGAGGAATACAATACTGGAAATGAAAAATTCACTAGAGGGACTCAATAGCAGATCAGCGAACTGGAAGAAAGACTAGAGGGAATCACCCAAGCCGAACAGATAAAAAAAAAAAAGAATTAGACAGAAGAACAGTCTAAGGGAACACTGGGACAATATCAAGCACATTAACATTCATATTATAGGTGTCCCAGAAGGAGAAGAGAAAGACAGAGGGGCAGAGAATCTATTGGAAGAAATAATAACTGAAAATTTTCCTAACATAAGGAAGGAAAGAGGCATCCAAGTACAGGAAGCACAGAAAGCACTAAACAAGATGAACACCAAGAGGCCGACACCAAGATACATTATAATTAAAATGTCCAAAATTAAAGACAAAGAGAGAATCCTAAAAGTGGCAAGAGAAAGGCAACAAGTGACATACAAAGGAAAGCCGTAAGGCTATGGGCGGACTTCTCAGCTGAAACCCTACAGACTAGAAGACAGTGGCAAGACATATTTAAAGTGGAAAGGAAAAAACCTATAGCCAAGAATACTCTATTCATCAAGGATATCATGCAGAATGGAAGGAGAGATAAAGAGCTACCCAGAAAAGCAAAAATTAAAGTAGTTTATCACCAAGAAACCAGTTCTACAAGAAATGCTGAAGGGCAATTAAGTGGGAAAGAGAAGACCACAAATAAGGATAAGAAAGCTATCAAAAAAAAAAAAACAGGAAATAAAATCACCAGCAAAGGCAAAAATACAGTAAATGTAGCAAGTCAACCACTTATGATGATGATAAATGGGTAAAAGACAAAAGTACTAAAATTACCAATTACAATGATAAGAGGGCAATGGATAGACACACACAAAACAAGAGATTAGATATGATTTCAAAAACATAAAATGTGGGAGGAGGGGATCAAACGAGTAGAGCTTTTAGAACGAGGTCAAGCTACAGAGAATATCAACTCAATATAGATTGCTATATACATAGAATATTTTATAGAAACCTCATGGTAATCACAAACCAGAAACCTATAATAAGCAAACAAATAAGTAAGAGGAAAGAAATCAAGCATGTTACTAAAGAAAGCCATCAAACCATAAGGGAAGAGAGCAAGAGAAGAAGAAATGAAGAGAGAAGAACTACTAAAACACCCAGAAAAAAAGCAACAGCGTGGCAATAAATACATTTTATCAATAGCTACTTTAAATGTCAATGGACTAAATGCTCGAATCAAAAGACATAGGGTGGCCAATTGGATAAAAAAACAAGACCCATTCATATGCTGCATACAAGAGACACACTTCAGACCTAAAGACACTCACAAACTGAAAGTGAAAAGATGGAAAAAGATACTCCATGCAAACGGCAATGAAAAGAAAGCTGGGGTAGCAATACTTATATCAGACAAAATAGACTTTAAAACAAAAACTGTAACAAGAGACAAAGAAGGGCAGTACATAATGATAAAGGGAACAATCCAACAAGAGAATATAACACTGGTAAATATCTATGCACCCAATATAGAAGAATATAAATATAATAAAGCAATTATTAACAGACATAAAAGGAGAAATAGATAGTAACACAATAATAGTAGGGGACTTTAACACTCCACTTACACCAACGAATAGATCATCAAAACAGAAGATCAATCAGGAAACACTGGCCTTAAATGACACCATAGACCAGATGGACTTAGTAGATATATATAGAACATTCCATCCAAAACCACAGAAGACACATTCTTTTCAAATGTACATTGAACTTTCTCCAGGATTGATCACATATTAGGCCACAAAACAAGTCTCAATAAATTTAAGCAAATCGAAATAATACCAAGCATCTTTTCTGACCACCAAAGTATGAAAATAGAAATCAACTACAGGAAGAAAATCAGAAAAACTAAAAAAATGTGGAGATTCAATAAAATGCTACTGAACAATGATTGGGTCAATGAAGAAATCACAGGAGAAATCAAAAAGTACCTAGAGACAAATGAAAATGAAAATATGAGATGCCAAAATCTATGAGATACAGCAAAAGCAGTTGTAAGAGGAAAGTTTATAACAATTCAGACCTATCTCACCAAACAAGAAAAATCCAAAATAAACAATCTAACAGGAAAGTTTATAACAATTCAGACCTATCTCACCAAACAAGAAAAATCCAAAATAAACAATCTAACAGTGCACCTAAAGGAACTGGAAAAAGAAAAACAAACAAAGCCCCAAATCATCAGAAGGAAGGAAATACTGAAAATCAGAGCAGAAATAAACAAAATAGACTAAAAAAAACAGAAAAATTAATGAAACCAAGAGCTGCTTCTTTGAAAAGATAAACAAAATTGACAAACCTTTAGCTAGACTCACCAAGAAAAAAAAGAGAGAAGGCTCAAACAAATAAAGTCAGAAATGAAACAGGAGAAATTACATCAGACACCTCAGAAACACAAAAGATTATAAGAGAATACTTTGAAAAGCTACACGCCAACAAATTGGATAATCTAGAAGAAATTCACACTCTTCCAAAAAATTGAAGACGAGGAGAGGCATCGTAACTCATTCTACGAAGCCAACATTATCCTGACACCAAAAACAGACAAGGACAACACAAAAAAGAAAATTACATGCCAATATCACTGATGAACATCGATGCAAAGATCCTCAACAAAATACTAGCAGATCAAATACAGCAATACATTAAAAAGATCATACATCATGATCAAGTGGGTTTCATTCCAGGGATGCAGGGATGGTTCAACATCCTCAAATCTATCAACACGATATACCACATTAACAAAATGAAGAATAAAACTCACATGATCATCTCAATAAATGCAGAGAAAGCATTTGACAAGATACAGCTTCCATTTATGATAAAACCTCTAAATAAAATGGGTATAGAAGGAAAATACCTCAACATAATACAGCCCATATATGACAAACCCACAGCAAATTCATTCTCAATGGAGAAAAACTGAAAGCTATCCCTCTAAGAACAGGAATAAGACAAGGATGCCCACTGTCACCACTCTTATTTAACATAGTATTGGAAGTCCTAGCCCAAGCAATCATGCAAGAAAAAGAAATAAAAGAGTTCCACATTGGAAAAGAGGTAAAACTGTCAATATTTGCAGATGACATGATTTTATATATAGAAAACCCTAAGAATCCACTAAAAAACTTTTAGAAATGATAAATGAATACAGTCAAGTCACAGGATACAAAATCAATGTACAAAAATCAGTTGTGTTTCTACACAGTAACAATGAAGTAGCAGAAGAGAAATTAAGAATACAATCCCATTTACAACTGCAACAAAAAGAATAAAATACTTAGGAATAAACTTAACCAAAGAGGTGAAAGATCTGTACACCAAAAACTATAAAACATTGTTGAAAGAAATTGAAGAAGACACAAAGAAATGGAAAGATATTCCATGTTCTTGGTTGGGAAGAATTAACATAGTTAAAATGTACATACTTCCTAAATCAATTTATAGATTCAATGCAATTCCTACCAAAGTTCCAACAATATTTTTCACAGAAATAGAACAAAGAATCCTAAAATTTATGTGGAACAACAAAAGACCCTGAATAGCCAAAGGAAGCCTGAGGAAAAAGAACAAAGCTATAGGCATCACACTCCCTGATTTCAAAATATACTACAAATCTATAGTAACCAAAACAGCATGGTACTGGCACAAAAATAGACACATAGATCAATGGAACAGAATCAAGAGCCCAGAAACAAACCCACACGTGTATGAATAGCTAATTTTTGGCAAGGGCGCCAAGAGCATACAGTGGAGAAAGGAGAGTCTCTTCAACAAATGGTGTTGGGAAAACTGGACAGCCACATGCAAAAGAGTGAAAGTAGACCATTATCTTACACTGTGCACAAAAATCAACTCAAAGTTGATTAAAGACTTGAATGTAAGACCTGAAACCATGAAACTTCTAGAAGAAAATATACACAGCATGCTCTTTGACATCAGTCTTAGCATCATATTTTCAAGTGCCATGTCTGACTGGGCAAGGGAAACAAAAGAAAGAGTGAACAAATGGGACTAAATCAAACTAAAAGATCTGCACAGCAAAGGAAACCATCAACAAAACGAAAAGACAACCTAACAACTGGGAGAAGATATTTGCAAACCATATATCAGATAAAGGGTTCACATCCAAAATATACAAAGAACTCATACATCTCAACAACAAAAAACCAACAACCCAATTAAAAATTGGGCAAAAGATCCAAACAGAGATTTCTCCAAAGAAGATATACGGATGGCCAACAGGTACATGACAGCATGTTCAATATCATTACCTATCAGGGAAATGCGAATCAAAACTACAAAAAGATATCACTTCATTCCAGTCAGAATGACTATAATTTACAAGACAGAAAACAACAAGTGTTGGAGAGGTTGTGGGGATAAGGGAACCCTTGTACATAGCTGGTGGGAGTGCAAACTGGTGCAGCCACTATGGAAAACAGTATGCAGTTTCCTCAGAAAATTAAGAATAGATCTACCATATGATCCAGCTATTCCACTGCTGGGTATTATCCAAAGAACTTCAAAACACAAATGCATAAAGATATATGCATCCCTATGTTCATCCGCCGCATTACTCACAATAGCCAAGACTTGGAAGCAACCCAGGTGCCCATCAAGGGAAGAATGGATAAAGAAGATGTGCTATATACACACAATGGAATACTACTCAGCTGTAAGAAAGGATGAAATCCAGCCATTTGTGACAACATAGATAGACCTTGAGGGGATTATGCTAAGTGAAATAAGTCAGAGGGAGAAAGTCAAATACCATGTGATCTCATTCATAAGTAGAAGATAAAAACAATGACAAACAAACACCTAGCAATAGAGATTGGATTGATGGTTGCTGGAGGGGAAGGGAGGAGAGAGGAAAGGGAAAGGGGTGATTAGGCAGACATGTGTAGTGATGGATTATAATTAGTCTTTGGGTGGTGAACATGATGTAATCTACCCAGAATCTGAAATATATTATGATGTACATCTGAAAGTTGTATAATGTTATAATCCAATGGTACTGCTATAAAAACAAAAATTAAAATTAAAAAAAAGAATTACAGGATTATAGGTGCAGAATTATTGAAGGACTTAATTTTCATTTATTTATTTATTTTTAAGATGAAATGACCAGAGCACATTTGTAAGCTCTGATAATGGATCCAGGGAATGACAGACCAGAGGAAAAAAGAATGAAAATTATAAGTGAAGCAATACATTCTTTAATTTACATTATCTGAAACCGATATGATCAGCTTTGAATTTATATATTCCTAGTTAAAGTAATTAATAAAATATGATTCTAAGGTATACTAGTGAAACAATATTTAAGATTTACTTACTTACATTGACAGGTCTAAACCACATTTTATACACCAAATTTGGATGTTTCACATTTTTAATGAATGGGAATTTTGAGCTATCACATGGGGGCACTGTCTCCCAGACAACAGTTCAGTGTCAATAGTGTCACCATCTTCATCTTTACAACAGTGATTATGTAATTATTTGAAAATTTTATACATTTTATCCTTATTCTTTCACAAAGACGAGTTTACAGTGGAGAAGTGAAAGTAATGATGTAAGTATAAAGAAGAATAATTCTTACAAATTTAAATCAATTGATTCACAGAGAGGAAAATCAACGGACAGAACAAAAGTGACAATTCTCTAGCCTCAATTACAAACTCTCCAAAATTATGTTCATCAATTGGATATTTAATTGTGAAGACTAAGGACAAATTTTTGAATGTATACAAAATATTTTAAATATACAATTGGTTTAAAAGGCAGGTTTTTGGGGAACTTTGTGATAAATTTTTAACTTTCTGGGAAAAGAATCTTTCCTTTACATGAACACTTTCGCGTTTGTGTATTAAACATGTGTTAATATGTTCAAAATGCATTATGCATCAATTTAAGGGATTGCTTTTATTGTCTATTAATTGCTTTTTCCAAAACCAATATTCCAAGGAATAGTATTCCTTCAGGTTGCCAATAGGTGTACTGTAAAAGTGCTCTATATTCAATCGAGTTCAGAGAGTGTTGGGTTATTTCAAGTTAAAAAGGATTTTTAATGCAAGACTAGTCAGAACTTTTACTATGCAAATGTGCATTTTTATTCTCCAAGAAGAAGGTATGGTAAACAATGTTCCCCAAACTAATTTGACCACAGAGTCATTTTTTTTTCACAAAGCACCTATTAACATCGACCAGAACTAGTGTTCTGCAAAACGTGGCTTGGAAAATAATCTGCACATTCTTTAGTGGAATTCTCATGACTAGAATGATAATCAACAGGGAGCGAACTCATAAGATTTCAAGATGGAAGTGATACTAGAGGCCATCTATTACAACCTCCATGCAGAAAATCGTTTCAACAGTGCCTCTGACAAATGGCCATCCAGGTTTTGTTTCAAGTCACCATTTTGTTATAAGACATTCTATGGTAATCCTATCTATTCCTAATAAATTATTCCATTTATTAAGCCCACATGTGATTCATTGGTCCTCATTCTGTTTGCTCCCTCTTCTACACGATAATTCTTCAAATATTTGAAGACAGCTTACATGTCCTCTGCTAGATCACTTCTTCTTCTAGATAAGCACGCCCCATTCTTACAAATCTACTACATACAAAGGAGTTATCAGACTCCTCACTGTATCAGCTGTCTTTCCCTATGCACACTAGAGTCAGACAACTGAACTTGATTGTTCAACTCTTCCAAATGAAGTTCGGACATTCATTTATGTTAATCCTTACCTGGGCTGTGTTGTTTTTTATAGAAGCATATTGTCGGCTACTATCAAGCTCACTTATAGTTAAGGAAAATTACAACTACAGCCATACAAGATTTCCCCATCTGTACTTACATAGCTAACATTTTGCAGTTAAGTTTTGTGGGTCATCCTTTCTCATTGTAGTCAAGAGAATCTCATACTATAGATCGCTGTTAAATGCAACTTTCTATCCCTCTGCAATGATCAAATTATTTGTGAGCTGCAAAAACACAGGCTTGTATTTCTACATCTAAAATAACATTCTTAGTGCTAAGTGGTTGTTTGCCAACTGGATGCATAGTAAAACAAAACAAAAATATATTACATATATGCATAGATATATGTGTTTTGTGTACACATACATACATTTTTTTAATTTAACTAAGTGAAGAAATAAACATTTAAGTAATGAGAATCATATTGTAAAAAAATTTAACCAAGTTCTAAATTTCCATTTGGTTTTCTCTTTTCTTCTTGCCCCACCTAAAAATAAGAAGTTTGATTTTTAATTAGGATGAGGAGAACAATAGTCAGAGTTGCTGATTGAAGCAATAGAGTGTTATTTATAAGACTGAAGGGGTGAAAACACATTTACTTTGGATGATGGCCAACATATTTGCAAAAGCTCCAAAGATTTGCTCAATATTATATCACTGAATAATTATTTCTTCTATGTCCTTATAAATCCTCCTTTTGGAACAAAAACAGAAAGGAGTTAATGAGATTGTGGTGTTGCAGGAGTAGTGCAAAAACAATGTAGGTAAACGTGTAGAGAAATTAGTTCTGAAGTGTGGGATAATTGTCGAGGGCCCTGGGCAAAAAACAAAACATAGATGTGCAGGAGTCATAGCGCGTCTTGTCTTCACTTGTCTTTGTTAGTGCAAGTGAAAAGGTTAATGCCGTTCAGTTCCATCTACACAGAGTGAGGAACTGTGGCACCTTTGAATTCTAAAGTTACCTACAGTGCAACTGATTTAATTCCTGTGAGAATGGTACTATTTACAAGTTTGCTCAGGAATATGAATGTCAATTAACCGTGTGCTCCTGATCCTATACAATCTCTCTCTCTCTCCGTTTTTTCTTTGTTTGTTTTAAAGAAATTGTTTTTAAAATCATTATCACATGGGAAGATAAATGTTATTTGAGGCTATCCTTTGATTGAAGGAAAAATTGTCAGATACACGCTGGCCCAAAGCACTAAGTCTGTTTTAGGCTCACGATAATCAAATATTGCATTTTCATATGCGTCCTTAAATTGTAAAACTTCAGGTAATCTTTGCCATCTTTGAGTTTTCTGCACTAATATATGGTAGCTACTGATTGACTTACTAGCTTTCAATATTCTGGTAGAACTTGCTATTTTTTAAGCTTAAAAATACCGATATATATGTGTGTGTGCATATGTGCAACGTCATTCCAGACATTGGGTCATTAGGCAACAGCTTTATTCTTCTTGCTTCAGTTTCGTGTCCCTACACCTTTCCCCTTTGCTGAATATCACCCACTCTCTTCTCAAAATGCCTCTCCACCTACGCTTCTAACTCCCTATTACTATTCAGTTCCTGCTATACCAGCTTCCTCATCCTCATTTTGCTCCACTTCTCTCATTCAATGTAAACGCTGAACTCAGATCTGGGGAGAAAATCCCCCCACGCTCTTAGGGATGAAGGGTGGAATCACACCAGGAATTAAATGGAAGACGGGGTCATCCCCTTACCAGCTTGATGGCTGTGAAATATAAACTGCCACAGCTCGAAGCCAGAGGCAGTGGACCTGAACACTCCACTAAAGATGCTTAACAGGACTTGAACATGGTTGAAGCTGGACTTGATCAGCAACATCAGTGCAGCCACTGTGAGGGCATCACTCAGTGGAAGGGACTGAAGGCAGAAGAAGTAGCATGTTCAGTGTTTGCTAAAAGTTTATAGTACAAAGATAGTATATCTTTACTACGTATTTTTATATCTTTACATTTTTCCTTGAAGCTTTGTAATATATTCACAAACTTATAAGTTGAAATTTACGCAAAAATTTAGTTTCACTGATATTTTAAATTTTATGAATTTTAAACACATAAAATACAAGTATTGACTCTGGTTTTTCTATTTTAACATCAATATACAAAAATATCCTGGTATCGTCATTTGCTTTGGTTTTGCACCTATTAATATTTAGAATGTAGTGTGGCCTCTTTGTCTTCAATAAATTCCTTATTGATTTTCATTTTTTTCATTGAAATAGCCATCTAACTGACCACCAAATTCTAGTCTCTTCTATCTTTCTTGTTGATCTTTTATTCACCAAGCAATGGTCTGCTTCTTCTTGTCTGCCTCTCTGAACAGGTCATTCTGCTTCTCTCCACCAGCTTCTTGAAATCTTCAGCTAGAACATAAGCTTATATTAGAATATAAGGTCTATAAATCTGTATTACTCTTTTTGAAGTAATGCATAAGAAATCCAGCATGATTTATTATGTCTTTTTTTCTGGGAGATTAATGTCCAGAACATAGGTTTTATTTCCTTAGTATATAAAGACTCGTATAAGGAAGTAATATACATATTACTGGGTCTATGATCAAGTCTTCTCTACTTTCTTTATACTAAACATGTACTTCATGCAGCAGAGGCCACAGAAGTGAGTGGGCACATATATTAGATTGGGCACCCAGACTGGCAATTCACCTCCATACCTCAGACCCACATGAGTGTCACTTATTCAGTGGAAAAACAGGAAAGTCAGGAGATATATGTGTAAACAGGAAATAACCAATGTGGCTAAGATCGCTGTTAAGGTAATAAGTATTATCTTTCCCATCATCAGTGACCCAAATGAGGTGAATGGACATTTAGACACTTCCGTGTCCCCAGGAATTCTCAGTATCATTGACTGCTTACTTGCTTAACGTTAATTATATGTTATTTTGATATTTTCTGTAAATTAAATTTCTTTCTATGGTATCATGAATATGGGGGTTGGTTTCATGTAACAGATATTTCCTTGAATGACAGGAGGAAAATGTCCTGGAAAGGCAGTGTTCCAAATGACTAGGATATTTACACAAAGATGGCATTGTTATGAATAGTTTAGATGTACTCTCTAACAAAGTTATCATAAGAAAAATTTGCTGAATGAAGTAATCAGTTGTAGCAAGCTAGAGGAAATCTCAACAGATCATATTGTAGTAAACATATTGAGTATACTTGCGGGTGAGAAAGAGAAAAAGCTTGGGAGGGATATTAAATATCACTAGTGCTTGATTTGCTTCTAGAAACAAGAGACAACAAGATGAAGACTAGCAGATGCACTTTTCAGGTTCTAAGTGAACAGCCTCCATTCCCTACCCCTTCGACGGCGATGTCACCAGAATCTCCTTGATACTTGGTCCCTTCCTTCTCATTCTTGAGTGCTGCTGTTTCATGGTTCCTTTAAACTTCCTCACAATCCTCTGGATTATAGATGACACAATAAAAAAAACAGCAACAAAATTATTTTATGGAAAAAGGAACAATTGAAGTGGGATGGGGAGAAAAAGACTAGAGGAGTGGGGACTGTGGTGAGGTCACTTTTTCTGTAATTCTCGAATGGAATCTACTTATTCTGAAGTTTGAGAAGCCAGAAAATTCCCATTGGGGTTACAAAGCCTTGGAGCATTATGTATACTTGCTAACAAGAATTCTGATTCAAGTGTGATTGAGAAATCTTGAAAACTTCTTGCTACTTTAACAATGTGATAAGAAATACTGACTAGATCTTTAGTGATAGTGTCTTAGAGATTCAGGAGATGAAAGGAACAACCTGAACTTATATTATTATAAGAAATATTATGTTATTGGAAAAGGAATTTAAGAATCACCTTTGCTTCTATGGGCTGGCCCTGTGGCATAGTGGTTAAGTTCATGTGCTCCACTTTGGCAGCCCGGGGTTCACCAGTTTGGATCCCTGGCATGGACCTATGCACTGCTTATCAAGCCATGCTGTGGCAGGCATCCCACATATAAAGTAGAGAAGGTGGGCACGGACGTTAGCTCAGGGCCAATCATTCCCAGCAAAAAGAGGAGGGCTGGCGGCAGAGGTTAGCGCGGGGCTAATCTCCCTCAAAAAAAAAAGAATCATCTTTGTTTCTTTATTCAAATGAATTAATAATATTCCAGTGGGAATTGCCCTCCTTTATTCAGAGGTTAACACTTGAGCACATCATCTTAGTAGTCAAGAGGTAATATTCTAGAGCCATCTTCCTGGATTCAAATCCTGGCTCCACTACTCTCTAGGCATGTAACCAGGAGCCAATCATGTACATCTGTGGACCTCAGTTTCTTCATCTGTATAACGGGGATAATGAGAGTAATTACTTTTAGGTCTATTATGAGGATTAAATAAGTTAACACCTATTAAGTACTTAGAATAGGGCCTGGGACAGACTTGAGTACTCAATAAACGTTCACTACAATTTTCGCCATGCATAGATAATGAATAATTCAAAGGTGATATACAGTAGTTCTCCTTATTTGCAGGGGATACATTCCAAGACCCCCAGTAGATGCCTGAAACCACAGGTGGTGCCAAACCCTATAGAGACTATGCTTTTTCCTATACATACATACATGTGATAAAGTTTAATTTATAAATTAGGCACAGTAAGAGATTAACACCAATAACAATAATATAAAAAAATGATAAAAATATACTGTAATAAAAGTTATATGAATGTAGTCTTTCTCTCTTTCAAAATATCTTATTGTCCTGTACTTACTCTTCTTCTTCTTGTGACGATGTGAAATGATAAAATGCCTATGTGATAAGACGAAGTGAGGTGAATGACTTAGGCATTGTGATGCAGTGTTAGGCTACTATTAACCTTCTGATGATATGTCAGAAGGAGAATCATCTGCTCCCGGACTTTGGGGACCCTGACTAACTGAAATCATGGAAAGCAAAACTGCAGATAAGAGGGGACAACTGTATATGTTAGTTTTCCATAGCACAGGCATGGAATAAATGTTAGTACCACACTGCCATCTCCAATGTACAATTTTTTTGCACTTCAATTCATATCTGGACAAGGCAGAATCGTGGGAAGACTCATTTCATAAGTATATTTTGAAAATTAAATATATAATCATTTTCTTCCAGATTATTTCAACAGTTTGGAACTTCTTCACAGGATTCTAATACATTTTTGAGATTATTGTACATACAGTTTCACATTTATATTGGTTAAGTGCATATGGCCTCTCAGGTAAATATAGTCTTTTCCTCAAGTACCAAAGTTTGAGACTGGCATCTCAGATATGGCACCCACATGAATTGTCAATAAAATAACTCAACCAAATACAGGAACAGAAGCAGACCAAGCAGATGATGCCATGGAAGGAAAGAGTCACATCAGTTCTAGAGGAATAGAAAGGAAAATATTTTTTAAAGGAATCAGGTATGCTTGAAGAAGAGTTGACAGACTCAGAGCAACCAGGAAAGAGAAGTAAAGACTAGCAGTGAACAAGCTTTAACAAAGAATTTTTAACCTGTACTCTTAAATTTCCAAAACTCAATTTTCCAGGATGTTAGGTTAACACTATGTTAATGATAGATTTAAAGACTTATCAGCTATCACAATGTGTAAGTATTAATATATACCTCATTCCCTACCTAAATCTATACAGTCAAAGGGCAGTGCAAAACTGGAACAAACAAAAACTTCCTCCCTGGCAGTGGGTTGCCAGACTTGCACTTGAGCCAAGCTGCTTGAGAGAATAATGAATATTCACTGGTTTCCCTTTTATATTTTCATTGACACCTCCTACTGCCAAATGACATCTTCCCCCACCCTCTACTGAAACTTCACTCTAAAGTCACTAATGATCGCTTCATTGCAAAATCAAGTCAGTGATCTTTATTCTTTCTTTTCTACCCATATTTACTAAAGCTGTCTACTACATTTAACACAGTTAATCTTTTTGAAAATCCCATTACCTTATTTCCATAACAATCCCCTTTCTTGTTTTCCACCATCTCTGGCATCTCTGGCCATTTTAACCTGGCTTCTTCATGGATTCTACCATGTCTGATCCAAAACACACTGATCTTCTCCCTTGACATACTTTCCTTGGTAACCTCATCCACTGTAATGGCATTCATCCACCTATACATTGAGGACCTCAATTATCTAGATCAGGGGTCAACAAACTATGGCCTGTAGGCTGGATTAGCTTGCCATTTGCTTTTGTAAATAAAGTTTTATTGCACTACAGCCATGCCTATTCATTTTGTCTATGGCTGCTTTCATGCTACAAAGGCAAGTTTGGGCAGTTGCAGTCAAGAACATATGACCCTCAAATCTGAAAATACTTACTCTTTGGCCCTTTACCAAAAAAAAAAAAAAAATTTCTCGACATCTGATCTAGTCCTTAAGATGAAACATTCAGTCTAACATGTATAATTATCTAAAGGAAATATACACTTTGATGTACTGAAAGCAGCTAAATTCAGATGTTCAAACCTGCTCCTCCTCATACACTCAATTTTTCTCTTACTGGGAATCTATATCTAATAAAACCAGAAACTTTGCTGTTTCCTTCACCTCGCATCACACTGATCACTAAGTTCTGATTAACATCATTCATATTTGTCTTCTTGCCGTCTCTACGACCACAGTCATAATTTAGGATGTTAGCCATGCTTCTCATGATTGTAGTGGAGTCTTCCAACAACAGTTGCCTTTGTGTCACTCATCATTTCTGCACATAAAAGACAGTTTTCATCATGCCCTCCACCATGATCTAAGACTTGAGTGAACCTAGCTTCATCCAAACTATTTTGTGCAGATACCCTCAGTGTTTCAATGATTCAGTTCTTTCATCACTCCCAGATGTGGAGTGAGGTTTCTGTACGAAGAGATGTCATCTTGGTATGAAAGGGAAAGCCCAGCGTATGTACTGGGGATGGGACTTGGCTGCAGTGGGACATACTCCCATAGCAAATACAATAAGATTGATGCCTAAGGTAGTGATATCAACTGCCTGGGAGAGTCAAAAAAGCCTTTGCAGAGGAAGTGACATCTGAAATAAATCCTAAAAGATGAGAAAGAAATTGTCAGTGTCAGTAAGTCTGATATATTCTAGGCAGGCAAGTAGCCTGTATGAAGACTAGAATGAAAGGAAGAAAAATATATTTTTGGAAACTGGTAAGCATTCTGTAAGGTTCGAATAAGGGCAGTGGGAGTTATTTGCAAAAATTTATGCTGAAAATAAATTCAAGCCTGGATGTAAAAGTTTGTCATTGTTGTTGTTGTTGCTGTTTAACTCCATGCGTGAGTGGTTAGACTTCATAACAAAAATAATGAGAAGCCTAATTTTCAAACAAGAGAGAAACATATGATTGGCATTTATAAAAGATATGCATAGTGATAATTAGGGGTGAGCATGTCACATAGTGAGGAAAAAACCTTGTTATAGGCAAAATTTAGGAGTCCATTGCAATAATCTATTAAGAGAAGTTACCTGCTTAAACTAAGTCAATGTCAGTAGAAGCAGATAGAAGGAGTCGGATTCAAGAGATGATTTTGAGATCAACCTACAGAACTTGTGGTCTGCTTAGATGAAAGTGGGTAGGGGCTGGAGGAGAGGAGGATGGGTAGAGGGAAAATTTGACAGGTCTAACGAAGCTGACAGAGCAGGAAATGGTGCTACTAACCAAGAAATTGACCTTCCACAAAAGGAACAAAAGGTTTCAAGGGGCAAGAGGATGAGCCTGTTTGGGGCCATGTTAAACTTGGAATGCTTTCAAGACAATCAAGATGACCAACAAAAATGCCCAAGAGACAACTGAATATACTAGAGTGGAACTTACGGTAGAAATAGGAATAAGGAAACTTATCTACAGATTGAGAAATATTGTAGAACAAACTTGGGGACAAATTTATCCAACCACTAGAGTGGCCTTGTTTCTGCAAACTTAACTATCTATTTTTCAAGATAAAGCACATATTCTTAACAGATCCTCTGTCAAAATGCTAAGCTATTGCAAGAGTAACATATTAAATGTTGATTCACACCAATATGTTATCTTAAATTAATTTACTGATAGAGTTTAGTTATTTAAGGAAAGCTTTAAAAACCCAAGATCTAGGGCCCAGAGGATGACACATAAAGGGAAAAAAGTCGGAAACTTGAGGTAGACGTGGGCAGCGTACCAAAGCAGAGAGGCTAGGCGTGGTCAAGGAGAGGGGAAAAGAAGCAGAAAAATAAGGAAAGGTCAGGAAAAAGTGAAGGTGGAAAGTAGATAAGGCCAAAGCCTACTTATTTCCCAGTTTGGACCAGTTCTCTGAATATACCCAGTGTTCTTGTGTTTTGTTTTGTTTTTGTTTTAATCTCTGCTCCCTTTTGAAATGGCTTAGAGTGACAGCATATGATACATTTGAGTTTCAATTAAACATTACAAAATTAAAAACCTACTCGCTCTAATTATTCTTTTAGCTTTACGACTAAAATATTAGAAACTGGATTTTTAGAAAGAAAATGTTCTTTGGTAGCTTTAAGCAATGCAGAAGGCTCTCCAAACATTGCCTATAATACACAATTCATTGCATTTTAGCTCCTTACAAATGCTTTAAAATCCCATCTATCCTAGCTATTTTTTCTTAATAACTTTTTCTGTATATGCATTTTCTTTGGCCCTTAAAAGATTAGGAAAAGGTTTATACAGTAACTATTTGATTGCATCAGTCTATGTTTCCTGAATCCCCGACTGATATTTTAATGCTCAAATTATAAGGTAACACTCTATGTAATTGTATTTTCAAAAGTTTTTTACTACTAACCTCCAGGTCTTAAAATGCTTTCCTCATTGGCATGACTAGAAACATAATATTGATATAAATAAGCATACATTTAATGCCTCTTTGAGGTTGCTACATGGGGAGTCAGGGAAGGAAATAGTAAAGAAATTCTATGAAGGAGAAAAGCATTAATTAGAATAAAAATTCAATTTTTTCAATTTTGCCTCTTCTGTGCTTTGTATCCCAGTTACTTCCTATTCCTATTTCTACAATTTATCAGTAGAGATTTGTTAAAATCAGACTCAATTTATTGCATTAAAATTTATGAAAAATCTCTGACAAAGGATATATATATTTGTGTATGTACATATATATTTGTATTGTATACACATATTATATAAGTATGTGTGTGCATGTATATGTGTGTGTATTTGTTCAGTTGTCCACTAGCAATAAAGAAAAATATAATTTGAGGCTAGAAACATAACTTATGATAATATACAATTTTATTTTTATTGATAAAGAATTACTTATAAAAAATATATTGGGCTAGCCTGGTGGTGCAGCAGTTAAGTTTGCATGTTCCATTTCTGCAGCCTGGGGTTTGCTGATTCAGATCCTGGATGTGGACCTACGCATTGCTTGGCAAGCCATGCTGTGGCGGGCGTCCCACACATAAAGTAAAGGAAGATGGGCACGGATGTTAGCTCAGTGCTAGTCTTCTTCAGCGAAAAGGGGAGGATTGGTGGCAGATGTTAGCTCAGGGCTAATCTTCCTCAAAAAAAAAATATATATATATATATAAATTAAAACAGTATATTTTTTATTCCATTTTGCAATAATATTTTTTGGTGATAATGGTGACTTTAACACATTGCAGGAGACTGAAATGCCTTTTAAATCATTAAAGATTATATGTTATGATTACACTACCTTCTTTCAGTGAAGCTAAGGGGTACATTTTTTTCATATGTTAACAACTTTTATATCAAGATATGTTTTGCCATTGACATGATTAACTAGCAGCGTTTCTTCCTTTTTAGTGATACATAAAATAACATTGTCAGATCCAATAGAATCTTATATGAGTATATTTCATTTCTCTGAAATCAGAGAAAATAATGTGGCATAGTAACAATAACAGAATATCCCTCTTTCATTATTGGTAAATAGTTTAGGTATGATGTTTTTCATCAAAGTTTGTAAAAACCTTGCAAGAACTATTAAAGTAATTGATTTCAAAAGATTTTGCTAAGGCAATAGTCATTCTATACAACATTGGATAAAGATGCAGGGACAGGTCAAGTGAGTAACATGTCATCTAAGGTCTTGACCCATGTCGCCAGCAAAGCCACTCAGCCAGTTTTGAGTCAGTCCTAACCACCACACACCCACACACGTATTTTGGTTTTTCTTTTTCTTTCAGCTCTCTCAAGACACCATGTGGGCTTTACAGAGGTTTTTCTTTTCTCTTTTGAGTTTTCTCCGCTTATATGCCAGTGATAAGAGTGATAAGAGAACTATAAGAACACAGGTAGTTGGTCTAGTCTTGTTAAAAATAAGGATGTCATCCAATTCTAGCCATAAGTAGATACTGTAGATCAGTTTTCTAAGTTTTTGGGTCATTTTCCTTTCTACGTTCTTAGAATTTTCTCAATTTATTATAATTTTCTTTTTGATAGAATCATTTTGATCTCTGTTAGAGATCTGGGATGATATATGGCATAATGTTGAGTCCTGCTAAGGAAGGTAGAGAAGGTAACTCAAGAGAACATTTTAGGGACCAAGAAATTTGTCTGCTGTGTTATCATTAACTGATGAATGTGCAACCTGAAAAGAACAAATGAGGCATTATCCTGTGTCCTCCAAATATGTTAACTGAGGGACAGTAAAATTATGATTCCTCCGATGGCTTTAAGGTAAAATTTCTGAGTGGATTCCGTTCAAAAGAGATGGAACTAAGTAATCTCAAACTGATAAAATAACAATAAGGTTTTATTTCTTGCTTTGGAAATTTTTATTGGGCAAAGAACCTTATGAATGATATCTTTACCTAAAAGCAAACAAATACATTTTTGCTTGTAAGTCAAAATTTTGAAATTCCATAGAAAAATAAATGCACAGCTAATGTATTAAAGAATACTATTAAGTGGAAAGCAATAAATATGAAAAGATGCCATATCAAAAAATTATGTATTAAATAACCAAAATTTGGTTTGCAAATTCAGAGTGTACTTTGTTTAGGAAATAGTTGCCATTTGTTAGAAAAATATTTATTTTGTAATAAAATTGCATATTACATCTCAGAAATTTATATTGTGTTTTCAGTGCAACTTCCCTTTAAGTGAAAATTAATTCACCTCTGGCTTCACTCTTACCAGCTGAAAATGTGATATTATTATATCCAGACAGGCGTCCACACTCATTCCATGCCAGTAGCAAAGTATGGGAAACTGAAAACAGCAGGGCAGCATTCTATCTGTTATTTGATATTAAGAATAACACTTCTTCTGGGTATATTTTTAAAATAAAATTTGATGGATATTAGAGGAGCATTTAGGAGAGTCCAGTCAAGTATAATTGGCAGAAAGGACTGGGGTTGTGAACAAACCAAAGCAGGTGAATGTGATGGGCAGAGTCCTGATAAGCTTTGGACCAGCCCCAGAATTTCTAGCACAGTGCTCATGGATCAACTGATCTTGAGTATTTTTCAATGTATGGAACACACGTATGTTTGTAATGTCTGCATTTGCAGGATGACTTTAATTCTGTAATACATTTTTTACGTAGGCAAGCTCTTGAGAACACTTAAAATCTCTGTTAATCAAAGCTTAGGTGGTTGCCTCAGCTGAAGCTAAGCACCGTCCTTAAGAAAGGGCTCCCTACACTGTGCTCTGCTTTTCCTCTTAGCATCTTCCCCTCAACAAAATGGTAAGAGTTCAGCTGACAACAGGGTAAACAGATTATTGTGTTATTGCTGGCTGATTGCCGGAGTTATTTTGGAGCTTCATAATTCATTTAAAGAGATTTTTGACATTTATGAAATGACTTCTATAATCAACTGACAGTGCAATATCCTATAATTGTTCAATTAAAAATGACTACTAGTGCAGTCATTTATTAGCAGAATCAGATAATTGTCTTGCCACTAAAGAGTACTTCTCACTTTGCACATCAAATGAAAATGTTTGAGTATAAATCTGTGACACAGCAGCCAAAGTCCTGGGGATTTTCAAGTGCATATGTAATAATTACAGACCTCTGAAGTAAATATGGTTTAATGTGATAATCTTAAACGGATTGTGTGTGAGCCTTACAAAATAGTTTTCCGTATAAACCAGAGCATCTGTCAGAGTGGATAGGAGTTCATTTTCTACCAATATGAAGTTCATGATATTCTTTCCAACATGTAGTTTAACATGTGTACTTAGTACACAGGATCGCATGGGTTTCCCTCAACTCTCATTTATCGTTTTTTTCCCCCTGCAGATGAAACTGATTACCAAGGTAAGGAACAAGGAATGGTTGCATTGATAAATCAGCTTCGTATGGAATGCTATCCTACTGGGATCAGCATTCAGAAGCTCTGACTTCCAGATACGTATACAGATAGGAATGTGGATCCACAAAGACAGAAACGCTTTCACACACGCACACGCACATGCTCAACACAATTTCAAATGCTGATTTCTCTGAAAACACTTTGACTCACATTATCACAAACCATCTGTTAAGCTAAATCATAAATCAGTCTTTGATTAAATAATTAAAAAAACAAACCCTCACCACACTGAAAACAGGGAAGGCACAGATCACTTGAAGACCAACATAAAGAAACAACTAAATGCAGGAAAACAGCAGCAGCCCCCTTACGGATAACAATTGCTTTATTTTTCTTTTAAATTAGCTTTGTGCTTCTTTGGACAAACTGGCTAAAATTCAAAATTTACATTCAAATAATGATAATTAAGGGAATTCAGAGCGTGCTCAACAGATGGAAGATGTTACTTAATTTGAGGTTGCTACAAAATAGAATTTAGTAGTGTCATTTCAAAGTTGCAGCTTCATTTTAATTTTTAAGTAAATAATCTGATTTAGTGTTTGTTATTTTCCATTTTAGTTGCAGGAAAATGGATAAAAACTGCTGTCAGTTTCAATCGCTCTCTCCCGCTTTCTTTCCAACCCATCAGCAAGGAAAAGAGCATTTGAATCACAGCTGCTTTGGGCTTTTTGTTTTTGTTTCTCTGCAAAATTTTTTTTCAAGCCCGTTTTTCTTCTTCTTGTATGGATTTTAGAAAGAGTTTTGATAAAGACAGTCCTGGCAGCTGGATGATAAATATTATTTTCTTAACCTGCCTAGCTTTGTCAGCCACCTGCGACTGCAGCCTGCCACACGTTGGAAGCAGCTCATTAACTTTCCCACAGCTTCCCAGGAGTTTCCCTTGTTTTCTTTCACCTTGGGTGTGTTGCTGCCTTCTCACGGAACGGTTAACTATCCGAGTGGGCCGAGTGGGCTCTGGCACCGCGAGCAGAGCACGCTTCAGGCAGCTTCCCTGCTAAGGCTCAAAATCTCTCTTAAACACATTAAGCAGCCCATTTTGGATTGATAGTACAGTAATTATTCTGCTTCACCCTAAAAACCATCCTGGGGTAATTGGCGCAGAGGAAAATTACCCAGAGTCCTCCACCACCTGGTAGTTAAGGAACGAATCCAGGGAAAGATAAGTGAAGCAGGAAAAAAAATCGGCACTTATTTGATTTTAATCTCACCACTTTGCAAGCATTTAAATTGCCTTAATCAGGTGGTTGGCTTCCAGCCTAGCTGGTAATCTGTTATCAAATTTGAAACTAGATTTTTTAAAATGTCAGTGTAGGCTGAGAATTGAAGTCTATTAACAGTTATGAGCCTCTCTCCTAAACTTCCATAATCTATGTATTAATAATCCTTTTTACAAAGCTGTCAAATATTACTTTATTACCAGTCCGTATTAATAATATGGATGTGAAAGCAAGCTTTAATTATTTATTTTTTTATTTTTACTTTAAAGTTGAGGGAACACACAATGCTAACATTCTTAACACTAAACCCCCCCCCCCTTTTTTTTGAAGCAATAGCTTGAGTCTATGGAATAACCTTGATAAATGTAATTGAATTTTTCTCTGATAAGATTAACTAGTCGTAATTGTGAATGGGGAGGTCTGACCCACTCCAAATGAGACGTATGACAAGCTGAAAATAATCAATTTTTTTCTTTTCTTTATTTGAGCCCAGATTTTTTAGAAATGGAAAGAGAAAATCGGGACCTCGCAGGATGAAACATTTGTGTGTGAAATGTTTTTGTATACACTGCTTATCTCCCATCTCCTCAGTGTGTCTAATTGTGCTGAGCTTGGTTTAAAATGAGATCAACACATTGAAACCCCAGAAGGCTTAATTAAGGGAGGGACTTAATACCTACCAAAAAGGGGATTTTTTTTTTTTTTTTTGACAAATGTGGCATACATTTTACCTGCATCATCCTTGACTAAAAGCATCCCAAAATGGTTAGGCCCATTAAATTGCCTCTTTTTTTTTTAGAGAGAGAGAGAGAAGGGAAAAAGGAAGAAAATAATTTTACTTTGAAAATCTTAATTGCTGTGATAGCAGGGTTGGGTTCTGCCTTTTTACGATTCCTGTATGATTTGCATTTTGAGTTGAAGTTTTGTTCTTCACAGCACACAAGCCAGCAATCAGGAGCATATAGAAATGGCTTGATAGATTCCCCTTTTAAACATGCTTATAAAACATTTTGCCTATGTGGCTTTTTGTATTACACATTCCATGGGGTTTCTTACATACCAATCAAGAAAGCATATTCCTTTTAATTCATTTTCTCAGAAGTTTAAGAGCTTGGAAACGTATGTTAATACAGAGCAAATAAAATATTTCAAAACCTGCAACACCATTATAAGGAGTTTCATGCAAAAAGCAAAAAATGCTGTCATTATTTTTACTCTTCTTTTATGGTTTTCATCTGACCATGGAATCTGAGTGTGTCGATCAGACGACAATAGTGACTGCTCCAACAACTTGGATTCCTGGTTCTCTTCCTGGATTCCAACTGGCTTTGGTAAAAGACTCTTTCCGAAACATAAAATTTAGTGACAATGAAATTAATCACAATGTACAAAAGAAAAGCAGCTGGCAACCAAATACTGAATAAAGCCAAATGTGAATTTAACTAGCTATCAACCTCCGTGTACAGAATATGTACATATTATGTGCATTGATATATATTTTAGTGAGGCACAATAGGTATTGATGTCTTTATTTGTACGTGTAGGGATTTCCTATATTACCTCAAAATTGCTTTTATTACTACTGCTTTATAGCGTATTAAATTCAACTGCACATAATAAGCATAGCTTGCCTTTTTTTGAAGATCAGATCTCATTAAAACCTGGTCATTATAGATATGCAGATAAATTCTATATCTGCTAGTTGGGGCACTTCACTTTTGAAGTGAGATGAGTTTTAACGTATGCTTTTGCCAAAAGTGAACTCTAAGAAAGAATTTAGGGAGAGCTATAATGGATGTTTTCTTCCTTCCATATCTGAACATGTATGCCATCAACATCTTCAAAATAGAAAGAGGATATTTGAGCTTTAAGCTAATGCCATAGGAATTAAGACATGCTGTATCTAAACTGTAATCTCATAGGGTCAACATCAGTTAACTCTTGCATGAGATTATGTTTAAGCTCATCGTTTTTCTGGTTCATCATGGCGTAGAGTGGTCTCTGGCTGAAACTGCCCATGAGTATCTGTATAGGAAGGTCGTTTGCTTGATCTGGTCCTCTCATTTACCATCTTCCCTACCTTGGGAATGGCCGGCATTTCAGACAACGTTCTCACTGACCACTATCCTAAATTAGTCTATGTCATAAGATATTAAAATCAGCAGAATGTTTAGAACTAAAAGTACTCCTTTACAAACAGAGTTAGAGAAGTAAAGGCCGTATTTGATTATTTGTAGCTTTTTTTTAACCTGAGGTTTCAGTACTGTTTTAAAGGGTATAAAAATAGATTCACTGTAAAGAACAGAATACAAGATCTTTGATAAGAAGGTTGCACAGTCAAGGCCAGAATCGGAGTCAGAATCAATATGTACTTTACAAGAGCTACAGAATATACCTATGCAATCATCCTTTTTATCGTAAGCTTTGTTATTGTATTAAAGCAAATTTTAAAAATCTAGTGCATGTCAGCACAGAGTACTTGAAACCAGTGTCTAATATAAACCAAGGTGTCAGGAAAAATGAAAGTCCAAGTAAGCACAATACTAAAGTCATTCATTTAGAGACAGTCATCTATTGTCTACCTCATATATTATGAAAGACCACTCCTCGCCAAGCCTTCTTCTCAGTCCTAGAGGTAAAAGTGAGAAGAATATATTGCCTTTGTCCTTAAGAAACCAACATGCTACTTGGAGAAATAGATGTGTGAGCTGACGATTGTGATACATCATGGTAAGTGCCACGAGAGAGTATGAGCTAAGTTCTCTGAGAGACCAAAAAAGAGAAGTCAACTCTACCTGGAAAATTGAGGCTAGCTTGATGAAGCAGATATTTGAAGAAGTATTCATTTCTTGAATCAGAAGAAGTAGACAATTAATGATATCCTATAGGTTAAATGTGGTGTTTATTTAAAAAGAAAAATGCAGAAATAAGGTTAAAGGAATATGTCCACTTACAGAATTTTTATACAGGCAATTCCCTTGTGAGTCGTATTATAATAATTACCATTGGAATAGTAATACCAATAGCTAACATTTATTACACACATTGTACACCAGACAATGTTCTAAATGCTTACTTGCCTTAACTCTATTGCTCCTCATAACAATCATAGATGTATTATTACTATTTGCATTTTATATATGAGGAACTTGAGACACTGACATACCTAATGATTTGTTCAAGGTCAGGTCACAGAACTAGAAAGCAGAGAGAGGATATGAACTTAAGCAGTCAGTCTCCAGAGCCCAATATAGTGAGGTTTTTATTTTCAATAAAGTACTCTGTGATGGACCAATATTAAGCGTTCTTTTTTGAATAGTATTTTTTGTAAAATTTTTCTTCAATATCTCAAATGCCTAAAATCGTAGCCTGCTGCCCAGAACCACTTCACTCTTTGTGCATTATGAAGTTAGCTGGTTCTAAGCTCCATAGCAATATATCCTTGAGAGCAAACAAGAACTGGCTTACTTTATTCCTCAGTTTTTGACAACCTTTATTATTTCATTTATCTGCTATTCATAGCGAGATGTAAACATCTTACTTCCCAGTGTGATCCTCATATCAACAGTGGGTCAGTTTAAAATATTGGGAATCAATATGTTATAAAACATCAGCCAGTACTAAAAAGGCAGGCCCAGAGAA
This sequence comes from Equus przewalskii, assembly GCF_037783145.1. Lineage (NCBI taxonomy): Eukaryota > Metazoa > Chordata > Mammalia > Perissodactyla > Equidae > Equus > Equus przewalskii. Next base: position 45,269,043 of record NC_091835.1, on the reverse strand, counting down.
AATTCATTGAATGTCAAATAAAAAATAAACATCAACAGTTAAAAATGTAATAAGATAATAAATAAAAGCAGGGAATTAAAAAAAATTTCTTAGCCCAAAAAGCAATTTGACAAGTAAGATATACCTGTATTAAACACAAAGCCACTTACAGTACAGGCAGCAATGAATTTTTCATGCAGGTAGACAGAACAATTCTTTTCTAAATTTAATAGACAGAATACATGACATTAGTGCCGTTGATGGTGGGGTTTGGGACTCAGGAAGGGAGGGGCAATGGAGCCTTTGTTAAGACATTAGTTAGCATGAGCTCCACATTTTTTTATTGATTTTTGTGTAGATGCTTAAGACTAAACGTTTTTAGACTGAGGATCTCATTTTCATCCTCGATACGTATGCGTATGTTTATTAGGTGCTGGTTCTCTCCTTTGAAGTTGCACAGTCTGAGCCTGCTGCCAGTTGGTCAGTCAGTCAGTCTATGTCTGTCTGTGAGACATCTTTTTATTGACGTATCATTGAATCCGCAGTTCTCCAGGAAGCCTTACAAAGAGTGACAAAAGAAGTAGGGCATTGCATTCCTTTGGGCTGCTTAAAACTGAATGTGCAATGGCTTACAATCTAAAGGAAACAAATAAGACTCTTGAACTTGTGGCCTGGATAAAACAGTCAGGAAGCCGATGGTCTAGGAGGAGTGTGATTGTGACCTTGTAGTCCTCCAAGTTCACCCGGTGGAAAATGCATTGCCTAACAACTTCCACATACAGGAGAATTTAGCAAATATTTTCTTCCTTCAATGCTGCTGCTTTTAGGGCTGGTACACAGCCTTACAAGTCATTGCTTTCCATGTGGACGTCTGCGCAGGGATCATAGAGTACTCAGAAAAGATTTTTGTTTTGTATTTTTGGCAGAGTATTTACCCAGAGATCTAGCAACCACAAATATATATTCATTTATTCTTGTGTCTATTCAATTAATATCTTTGAGCCTTCATCATAGTCTAGATGATATGCAAACTTCTGGGGAAAATGCGCATTTCCTACCACAAAGTCCTTACATTCTGATAGGTAAAGTTTGTGTGTGTATGTGTGTGTGTGTGTGTGTGTGGTTATTGCACGTTTGAATATGGTGAATAAAAAAATACAGTTCTACAAAAGGTGTTACAGGAATACAGAGAAAGGGCACCAATGAACCTGAGATATGATTAGAAGGGTTGGAAAATTGTCTTGGACATGATACCTCAACTCTGACCTATATGAAGAGTGGGAAGTAGTTTTACAAGCAGAGGAAAACCATAAGCAACAGCTGTGGCTCAGCTTCCATGAGGAACATAAGAGACTGAGGTTGTAGCAGCATAGACAGCAAGGTGGAGAGTAGCAAACAGTGAAGGTACCATTGAAGGCCAGGGTCAAATCACAGTGCCTTACATACCGTGTTGTGTAGTCCATGGAGTAGGTGTGCTTTGGGTGGTGGTGGGGGCTGGTAGTGGAGTAAACAATCCAGGAAAAGGAGGAAAGTGGGAAAGACTAGAGACAAACATCATGGTTAGGAGGCTCTTATTATGGTTCAGAGATAATGGAGAGCTGGCGTAGAGCTGTGGCCACAGTAAGGAAGCAACATAACCAAGACATACTAGTAGAAATTCTTGCAGGTAGTGTGTGACAGGGTGAGGGAGAAATCGTGAGTTACCCTCCAATATCAAATGTTGACCACTGGACAAGCCATCAGTTAAGATAGTATCTACTTAAAGGAGAAAGCATATTCATGGGAGATGTTAAGTTCCAATGTGGCGAGTATGTTAAGATATACCGAGATATTAAGGTCTATTAAAAATCTAAAGCTTAAGGGAGCAGATTATATAATTTGGGGGTCAACCATAAGTACATAATAATTGGAACTCTAAGATTATACAAAGTAACCCAAAAATAGTGTGTAAAATTTTAAAAAGTCATGGTCCAAGCTTGGGAACACCAATATTAAAAATAAGTTGCCTAAGGAGGAACATGAAAAGTCTGATACTGGTTTCATAGAACACAAGGACTTCAGTAACTTCAAATAGAAGGTATGTGAAGGATTTGCAGCAAAAAAAAAAAAAAAAAAAAAAAAGTCTGATAAGAGAAGGGCTATAAACTACTTATTGCATTTGGCAGTTAGAAATTCTTATTGACTATAGTAAGACCACATGTAAGAAACAGGTAGGAGCAGGAAACAAAGTGCAGTAGGTTGTGGATGAAGTGAATATGTATGCCCTTCAAAAATTCTGTATGACCTTTGAAGTAACTAATTTGAATTAAGGGGGGTTTGTTGTAGTTGATGAGAAGACTTGAGGTGATTATCGATTGAAGAACAGGGCCAAGTGGAGTATGGCAATTATAGATAGAAGACAGAGGGGATGAGAGTTGTGACAATATCCCAAAGAAGACATAAGGTGGTAGAATTCAGAGCAAAGAAGAAGCTGTTGGTCTTGAACAAGAGGAAGAACATATCAGCCTTTGAGACTATAAGGAAGAATGAGAGAATGGATGTGGTACAAATGAATTTGTGGTAAATGAGATGAGAAATTGATCAGCATCATACCTGGAGTCCTCAAGTATGGATTGCCAACAGTGAGAGGAAAGAAAGTTGGGTAGGGAGATCAGGAAAAGAGGGGACTTTGGGGAATAGTCTTTGAAGAAAATGAGAAAGGGAGCTGATCGAGTAAAACACTGATGAGCAGAGAAGGGGCTCAAGTAGATTTTTCAAAGCATAGATTTGCAGTATTGGTAAGTGGGGCCAGTACAGTATTATCCAATAGACCTCAAATATTCACCAATGAGGTCAAAGAAAGCCCATTAGAGTATTTATTCTGTGATGGAATTTGCTGCACGGATGTGGCAGGGAGGTAGTTGTCTGTGCAGCCATTTGTGGGGGTCACCCTTTTTTGGTTTAGCCCTATTCTTAGAGGCAGCAGATTCACTTCTTCCCCACTAGTCTTCAATGGCCTACATGGTGGTGCCCTGGTCTCCATCCTGAATCCCTTGGCCAGAGCAGCCATGTATTCTTCCTCTACTGACTACTACTCTAAGGCTTAATAAATTGGGCATTTGGAAATGTGCTTTCAAAAATGTGGCAAATTGTTTTAACAGAATCTGGCCCTCAGTCCACAGTTATCCATCTTGTGAGCACTACTCCAAAACAAGGATCAAATCTATACATTTCTCTCTTTCCCCACTAGGAGCACCTTAGTTGAAGCCACTATCATCTCACCTAGACAATGGCCATGATTTTCTAAACAGTCTCCCCACTTCCAACCTTGTCTTTCTTTAAGCCTTTCTCCTCACAACAGCCTAGCGACCATGTTAAAAATATTATAAAATGATGCTTTACCCCTGAGTCCTCTTGGACTTAGAATAAAACTCACATTCCTTAATCTGGCCTATAAATCCCTACAGGGAAAAGAACCCACCTGTCTCTGACCTCATCTCCCACCACTTGCCCCCATGCCTACAATGCTCCCAGCTACACTGATCTTGCACTTTCTAGAACTTGCCAAGCACATTCTCGCCGTAGGGCCTTTGCACTAATTTTCCCCTCGACCCAGAATGCTCTAATATCTAATCTTCACATGACTGGCTCTTTCTCATGCTTCAACTCCCAGCTTGAAGGCTACCTCTCTAGAGAAAATTTTTTTTTTTATTACACTGATGTACACAACCTTTCCATCCCTCCATAACTCTTCTATATCTTTATCTTAATAAAATATGTCATTTCATAATAAGTTTCATAAATAAAACAATTTCATTAATATATTTCACTACTTGTTGTATTATCTCTTTTTCACTAGATTGTAAAATCTTTGAGCTAGGAACCATGTCTGTCTTGAATAACACTATAGCACTTGTCTCTACGAAAATGCCTAACTAAATCCCTGCTACATGGTCCAAAATGCCAGCTTGTTAAATGAATGAAGATGAAAGAATGAACAAATGAACCTGCTAATTGCCAAACACATAGTATTAATTTTGCTAATCCTATCTCAAGCATTTAATGGTCTTGTTCAAATTTCCCTTCTTGAAACCCTTTTACCTTGGATTTCTGCAACGTCATGAACTGCTGGTATTCTTACTTCTTGGAGCAATCATCGTCATTTGCAACTTCCTTTCCCCCAAACACTCCTTGAATATTTCTTCCTAGACATCGTATGTTTCCAAGATATTCTCAACCACAGTCACCACTTTAACCAATCATATATGCTAATAACTGCCAAACTGTTCAGCTCATACCTTTCTCCATCACGTGGTTTAAAGCTGTTCATGCAGATGCCCGATATTTCTAAACTGATATTTCTAAGTTCCCTAAAACTTAAGATTTCTAAAATTAAACATTCCATTTTCCTCATATCCTAACCCTGTTTGTTTTTATATCTCTCGTGGCACCCACCATCCATCTAGTTACCTAAGACATCTATTCATTTATTTACTTTTTTGGTAAATATTTATTGAGTGATTTCTATGTGCCAGGCACTATTCTGGGAACTTGGAATAGGTACATCAGTATATAAAATGGGCACACACACACCGAAAAAACAAAACCTGCTTACATTCATCTTAGAATCCTTAATCATCTAAGATCATCTAAGAATCCTCTTTTTTCCTCACTTCTTATTTCTAGTTGGTAGCCCAGTTTTGTAAATACTGCCACTTACAAACTCTTAATTCACCTCATTTTCTCCATTCTTTCTCTATCTGCCTTAGTTCAAGTCCTTATCATCTCTGGCATTACAATAACTTTTTAAGTGGTTAATCTGCCTCCAGGCTACCCTACGATCCACCTCCAAAATACAAGGCGAATTATTCTAAAATGCAAATCTTATCATGATCCTCCCCTAGAATCTTTTAGTAGATGTCCATTCTTACAAAACGAATGTCTTGTTTATACATCTACCAAAGTCAAGTCCAGGGGACTGGCACAGACCAAGTCAAAATCAGAATTATGTAAAGGAAGGAGAAGAAAGAGTCCTAGGTGAACACTCCAAATATTCCAAAGTTTTCATTACAGCTCATCATCATAATGTGAAATGTGCTGGCACCAGCTGGAGGAGACCAAGCAGATCCAATCAATTTATGCATGTATTTTTTCATCACAGAAATAAGGCTTTCATTTTCTTTCTATCACTCTTTGTCCTTGTTATACGTTCTTATTTTATACTATTTGTTAAATTATTAAGTTTAATTTTAACTTCCAATTCCTGATTATTTACAAATACACTGAAAAAAATAGTTCTCTAATGTAGATTTGTATGGCTGTGCTAGCTATTTGTGTTAAATATATGTGTCATAATAAAGAAAGCTTTATTTATATACATAATTCTCCTTTCAATTTCAATTTTCTTTTAAGAAAAACTTTATAGCAAATAACAATTTATCTGTTGGGCCAATGTAGAATTTATCTTGATTGTTACTTAATAAATAGGGCAAATCAAATCACTCCACTTTTCTTTGAATAATTTTTAGAATGATGTGTTATTTATAAAATTATGACTTCTTTTGAACTAGAAATAATCCTACTCTTCGGTAACCTTGATATTTATGTTATTAAGTGGAGGTAAAAACTGATATTATGGGCATAGATTATCTTAGTTGAAACACATCTTAAGTAAAGCCCTATCAGCTATTGTTTTCCTTGGTTGGCAAAATCAATCAATCCACCTGTCAATCAAATATTTATTAGGTGTCAATCTTGAACCTGGCATTGATCCAGTCCTATCCATTAGTGAAATAATAAGTACAAAAAGGGGAAAATAAGAGAATAAATTCAAAAATTATAAAATATGTTTACTAAAATATTTTTTATTTGCCCCCACCTGAATTGTGTATATATGCATTTTTTTATGTAAAAAATCTTTGTAAGAAGCATTATTCTTAAATCAAAAGATGAAAGGTATTGTTTACAATTTAGTATTGTATAAACTTTCATGGTATGCAGGTGTCTTCAGGGAAACCATTTCCTAGATCTTTTGTGCTGTTTGGTAACTTTCTATGATTGTTTCTTATTGAAGCAGTGAACAAGTGTCTCCTTATTGCAAGTCACAACATTGGGTCACTGTGCTATCTTAGAAGGCCTCACAGAGCACTTGTTTGGAAGGAACTAATTCTGAGCTCAGGCTCTTCCCCAGTGGAGTCCAAGACCCCATCATTCCATGTGATTCTGCATTTACATGCAATATCCACTTGAGCTCTCAATTTGAGAGTTCGGGTAATCCCTGTAGAGCTTAGTCCCAAGACACCAAACAGAAAGTCAAAAGAGCTATGCTTCCGCTAAATCAACAAAGAACAATTACTGAAGGTTAACCAAGACCTTTATATATAAAATACCCTCTTCATCTAGATTCTCAGTTTGTACTTACTACAGATTCAAAATTAGATCTGGATGAGGAAATATAAAGTGAAAGTAGCTTCTTTAATATGTTTTTTTCAAATATCTTTGTCACTATAAAGTTAGTTAGTGGATTCATGTCACCATATCCCAAAGGGATTCAAATAATCAGAATCCTCTGTACACCTATTTCATCAGTAAACAACTTTTAAATATGACAATACAGGACAGTTGAATAAGCAGAGACTTCCTTCAGCCAATAATGTGTTTATTTAGTGAATAGTGGGAAATAGAAGCGAGTCAAGTCAAAGCCACTGATTTTAGTCACCTGAGAAAATTATTTGAGCACTTTTTTTGGAGGTCAGATAATCGGAAGAAATTTTGTTTAACTATTGTGAGCTCATTTTTCAGTATTGGTCCTGAAATTGCCAATTTCATTTATTTAAATGCTTCTCTTGACATAATTCAAAAGATAAGGACTCACCTGTGTTTTTAGATGGTCGACTCACTAACCAGCCATTCAGCAGTGTCACACAGAGCACCTAATAAACAGAATTATTTCAGATCCCTGACTTCCTCCTTTCATCTTCCATTGTGTTCTCCATCACCACAACTTAAAGCTTACCACAGCTATCTGCACGGCGAAGGAAACCATCAACAAAATGAAAAGACAGCCTGCCAAATGGGGGAAAATATTTGCAAATCACATATCCAAAAAGGGGTTAATCTCCAAAACATGTAAAGAACTCATACAACTCAACAACAGCAAAATGAACAACTCAATCGAAAAATGAACAGAGGATATGAACAGACATTTTTCCAAAGAAGACATACAGATGGCCAACAGGCACATGAAAAGACGTTCAGCATCACTAATTATTACAGAAATGCAAATCGAAACTACAATGAGATATCACCTCACAATCATCAGAATGGCTATCATTAACAAGACAAGAAACAACAAATGTTGGAGAGGATGTGGAGAAAAGGGAACCCTCATACACTGCTGGTGGGAATGCAAACTGGTGCAGCCACTATGGAAAACAGTATGGAGTCTTGTCAAAAAATTGAAAATAGAAATATAATATGATCCAGCTATACCACTACTGGGTAGTTACCCAAACAAATGAAATCAATAATTCAAAAAGATTTATGCACCCCTAATTTTATTGCAGTATTATTCACAATAGTCAAAATGTGGAAGCAATCCAAGTGTCCATCAATGAATGAATGGATAAAGAAGATGTGGTATATATACATGCAATGGAATATTACTCAGCCATAAAAAAGGTAAAATCATGCGATTTGTGACAATGTGGATGGATCTTGAGGGTATAATGCTAAGTGAAATAAGTCAGACAATGAAAGACAAAAACCATATCATTTCACCCATATGTGGAAGGTAATCAAACACATAGACAAGGAGAACAGATTAGTGATCACCAGAGGGGAAGGGAGTGAGAGGAGGCTGAAAGGGGTAATGGGGCACATATGTATGGTGACAGATAAAAACTAGACTATTGGTGTGAATACGATGCAGTCTATACAGAAGCTGAAATATCATAATATACACCTGAAATTTATACAATGTTTTAAGCCAATATGACCTCAATAAAATAATTTTAAAAAACAACAAATAAATAAATAAAACAAAACTTATCAGAGCTATACTCTGGTGTGCATTGTTGGATAATAATATTAACTTATTCTCTTTTAATATGTTGGTTATTAGGTGTTACCCTCCTGACAAAATAATAACCAATTATATTCAGTTAGTTTAGCCTTTCTATAAAGCAATATGGTTATATCTTGAGTCTAAAGAAAGTAAAAATAGAAGTCTAAAAATAGTAGATATTTCTATTTCTTTAGAAATCTGTTCTAGAGATGTAAGATTTATAGATGAAGGTGTTCATTATATTATCCATAATAAATTTAAAAATAAAGGTGTTCGATGGTTATTAATAGTAGCCAAAAAAACCCCAAAACAATCTTAATATTTGTAAAAACAATAATAATTAAACCAGGGTCTTGAAAGTAAAGAAAAAAGCAGATCAAAAATGAGCACTATAAAGTATATATTATATTAATTTTATTTATAAAATGTTCAAAAGTAGGCAAAACTAATCTATGATGATACAAATCAAAATAGTGGTTTCCTTTAAGGAAGGTGAGAAGGATTAAAAAGAGGCACAGAGGAAATTTCTGGGGTGATGGATATAGTCTGTATCTTGTTTGAGATATTGGTTACATGAATATACTCTACATATATTTGTCAAAATTCATTGATCTGAACACTGTGCACATCACTTTATGCAGATTTTACCTGTTACAAATTAAGCTTTTGCACCAATATGCCAGTTGCCAGCTCATTGTTTCTCAACTCTAACTCCATCCTTCTATTGTCAACTTTATGATGCTGAAACCAAGACTTAGCCAGTCTCCCTTCTTTCTGCTTTGCCAGGTAGCTCCATGTTAGACTCCGCCAAGAGAGGATGATAGAGGGAGACTAGGAGACTAGAGGAGGAAGAAGAGAATGTACCTTGATTCTTACTATTCTCTTCCTGTCAGCTATCTGTGTGTTCCGAGCATCATTCCAGCCACAATTTTTCACCTCTGTAGAAGCAGGTCTGGTCTATGGCAGCAGTGAATCCAGTTTGCAGTTTTTTCAATGCTTGCAGAACCAACTTCACCAACACTCCCCAGAGACACCAGCACTTGGCTGGCACCTGCTCCTCAGAGTTCTGGGTCCCAGGCCAAATGGACCCCTCCTTTATTGTCAGAGACACTGAAACTAGCTGAGAAGTGCCTCCTTCTCAAAGATCTGAGTTTTGGAACTAGAGAGAACTTTCTTTAAGTTTCTAGGTTGTAATAATTCCAATATCATTTCTTTGTTCCCTCAGTTCTAGAGGTGACAGCTGTTTCTTATAGTTGCTACTTCTTTGATACGTTAGAATTTTCTTTTTATCCTTTTAGTTATCTTGTTAACAACTACACCAAGGTAACAGTTCTCCATATTAAATTATTTCTGTTAAAATAACTGATTTGTGGTTTTGCTTTTTGCCTCCTACTCTATCTATATATAAAAATATATATATGTGTATATATGTATAATTTTCACATATCTACAGCTTATTAACCAGCCAAAATTCTTAACATACCTAAGTGTCAGTTTCCTAACGTGTAAAATGGGGCTAATATTAGTGCCTACTTCATATGTCTATTATGAGGATTAAATTAAACAATATATGTAAGTGTAAAATACTTGACAATCCTAAGTATCCAATATTATACAGCCTCAAAGAGTTTATAATTTAGCCAATAAGATAATACAAATATCTTCTAATTCACAAGCCATGGAGTGGGTAAATAAATGTTTCATTATTTGTCTTTAACTTGTATATATGAACTCTTTTGTAGTAGCATTTATTTTACAGCAAATAAAAATTATCCTAAAAATATAGTGGGCATGAGAAAATTACTATGAAAGATGGTGTACATGCAATTATATTTCTGGAAAAAAGTTTTAGAACAAAGAATGGAAGAATTTACACCTGGTTATATTTTTCTTCACTTGTCAAATTTTCTACAGTGAGTTACATATAACTCTTAAAAATGAATAAATCTAAAAAGTTAAGAAAGATTTGCTTCAATTAAATGGAAATTGTTTTCTATTACAAGGAATTTTAAGAGGACTAAAGGACCTCCCTATCATGGTGCAAGAAGGAATACGTGTACATGTTCTTCAAGCTACATTTCCCACAGCACTTCCTACTCTGCCATTCCTGAAAGCTGGCCATGTCCACTCAAAGCTGAGCTCTGTCTGCTGGGTGTGTTATCAGAAAGTTCTGTGGTTCCATGTAGCAGATTTAACAAGGTCTTTATCCTTCCTATCTTATAATAACACGTAAAATGACAGTAACAGCATAATATATGTATATGTGGGGTTTTTTGGGTATATATATATACCCAAAAAAGGCTAGAGAAAGGGAAAAGAGTTTTCAGCAGAAGAAAGTTGTCAACCAAATTTTGAAGATGTTGAGAGGATAGACGAGCATGATTAAATTAGAACTGAGGGTGCTGAAATAAATATTTTCAGGAAGGCAGGCACATGAAAAATAAGATAATTCACACCCCAGAACTCTGGAACTAGAGGAAAAGTTGAAGATGGAGGCAAAAACAGATGGATTATTAGAAATTTGTATAAGCCGGTAGACCTTTCTTAGACTGCACAGCCTGACAGAAGACAAGATTTTCTGGAGAGCTGAAATGAGAGAGTTTCTTGACTCTAATGACATCAGGGAAAAGATCACCCACCCCTTTCATATCTGAAGCTTTCAGAAAGATGGCTGACTTCGTGTTACATCTCACCTCTTTGTTTCTCCACTCCTACTAACAAGGAATTAAAGGATTCCTCTTTGGGGAAATGGATCAGCTAGGAGAAATGGCCACAGATATGACAATTTGAGGTCGCTGACAAAACAGCTGGGTTCTTATGCTATTATCCTTCTGTGAGACCCACCAATAAATAAGCTCCACCTTGCATGCTTTTTAGTACTTAAAATTAGCTTTTTACTACTTAAAATTAGCCTTTTCGTACTTCAATCATATTTTTTGATTTTTTTTAATTTTTCCTTTTTTTTCTTCCCAAAGTCCCCCAGTACATAGTTGTGTAGTTTTAGTTGTAGGTCCTTCTAGTTGTGGCATGTGGGACATCACCTCAGCATGGCCTGACAAGCAGTGCCATGCCCGTGCCCAAGATCCAAACTGGCGAAACCCTGGGCTGCTGAACTGGAGCGCGTGAACTTAACCACTCAGCCATGGGGCCTGCCCCCGTACTTCAATCTTAAACATGAATAGACAAAGATCACTACACAATTTAGAGAAACCTCAAACTGGAATAACAGAAACAAAACCAAAGAAACTTATTTGAAAAAATTACTAATGAAATAGATACAACGTAGGGAGTAAAAGATAATTTAAAATAAAAAATCTATAATCACTATCCTTGAAGTGGAAATATATATATTTAGCTTCCATAAATGAAAACAGTATGCTATTAAGAAAGTAAAATTAAAAGAACAAGAAAGAGCTCTTGGAAATTAAAAATGTGAAGGTAGAAATTTAAAAATTCAATCAAAGATGGGAATATAAAGTTGAAGAAATCTCTCTGTAAGTGAATAAAGAAAAAGAGAGAAAGAACAACTAAGAGAAAATATAAGAAAGTTCAACGATAAGCTCAGGGGATCCAAAATCTAAATAAAAGAGTTACAAAAAGACAGAAAATAGAAGTGAAGAAAATATCAAGAAAACAATACAAACTATTTCCTAGAGTCATTGGCATACCTAATTTATCTGACATCTGGAACAGATCATTTTAATACCATCTTCCTATACTCAACATATTTATCTTTTTGTAAGAATCAAATAATAATCAGTAATCATTATTTTCTCGATTTATTTTGATTGAATGTAAATAACAATTTAAAAGGAAGAATAAATGTCAATGTACCAAATTTAAATTTAGTAAAATATTATATATAGACTAAAATCTGCACTTAAAAAACAAAATGGTGACACCTCACACATCGCACTTTCCTTCACTTTTAAAATTTTAAACTCCAAATTAAATATTCCAGTGAACTCAAAGAATGACAGGGCTAAAGTAATTCAAGCTCCACTTCTGCATCTTTACAATCACTATGCTCTCATTATTTATTTTGAATCCACTACTTAAATATAGGAATATGTAGTACAGTAGGGGCTGAAAACAGAAACTACACCCAAAGAGAGCTCAAATGATTCTGAATCCTTATAAACTTACTCTCAAAATGAATGAGTGTAGCTACATCAGCACATGTTGGGAGGGAGGGCACCAACTCTTTCAGTAAGAGTTCTCCACGTTAACCTCTGTGCAGAAGACAATATTTAATAGAGGATAAGTAATGCAAATATACAACTTTGAAGATTACACATGTATTATTAAAACTCAACAGTACTCAGAATTTAAGGTAATAATAGATTTAGGGGGAGAATTGCTGGTACATGGTAATCGAAACACAGCATCTTTGATCAGGTTTAATATTATTTTTAAATTTTCTTCAGACACTTTCTTATTGCCTGCAGTGAAGTAGACTGCTCCACTGGCCCATTCTTGGTACTCTAGCTCCTAGAACTGAAAAATGCTTGTTTCCAGATTGAAACAATCTACCAAATGCTCTGCAAAATGAATTTTAAAAAATTCACCCTAAGACATCTCATTGGCAAATTGCAGAATACTTAGGGAAAAGAAAAACATCTTAAAATTTTAAGAGAGGGGCCGGCCTGGTGGTTAAGTGGCCTGGTAGTGGTTAAGTGCACATGCTCAGCTTCAGCGGCCCCGGGTTCATGGGTTCAGATCCCAGGCACAGACCTACACACTGCTCATCAAGCCACACTGTGGTGGCATCCCACATACAAAATAGAGGAAGACTGGCACAGAAGTTAGCTTAGCAACAATCTTCTTCATGCAAAAAGAGGAGGATTGGCAACGGGTGTTAGCTCAGGGCTAATATTTCTCACCAAAAAAAAGAAAAATTTTAAGAGAGAAAATACAGGTCATATGCTACCAATCAGATTACTCAATAGCATAATGAAAGCCAGAAAATAATAGAATGAATTCTGTAAAATTCTAAGAGAAACTTATTCCCAACCAGAATTCTTAACCAAGCTAGACGATAGAAAGAATGCGAGGAGAATAACGACATTTCACACAACCAAGTGTCAAAAACTGTGCTTTCCATGCTTCTTTCTCAAGAAACTATTGGAGGATGTGCTGTATCAAAAATGAGGGGAAAAAACTGAGAAATAGGAAGATGAGATGCAATACATAAAAGGAGAAAAAGTGATTTCCAGGATGGTGAAGGATGGGACTAAATCCGAGAGCAACTGATTTAGAACAAGTTGAGAAAAGTAGCCTTATAAAGGGATGGCTTAGCAAATATATGGAGTAGATGAAACATAAAATACACTTGATTCTCTTTGTTTTGGCTCTCTTGTTAGAATGTAAGCTACATGAGACCAGAGAACAGGTCTGTCTTTTTAATCTATTGAGTGGCTGGAATCTTATAGGCATAGTGCCTGATATATAGGTAAGCACTTCATAATTATTTGCTGAAATTTAAAAGAATACTCACATTTTTATCTTTGTTATGTTGTCCTCTGACTAGAAATATCTCCTTGAAAGGATGAAAAGTACATGCCTAATAGTGCATTCTCAAATATGATCTAGCCTGCCACTAAAGAAAATAAAGGAGGAAGAGAAAAAGAAGAAGGAAAAGAAAAGAGCTACCTTTTAAATGATACTTTAAATGATGCCAAATTGTACCTATAGTTTTAGGAGTGCAAATTTATATCTATCAAAATATTTTCCTAAATATATCTAAATTTTGACTCAGTATTTTCACTTCTATGGGTATATAAAAGTGGCTTATACAAAGATAGAGTGTGAAAAAATGGTCAATGCAACATTCTTTATAATAGCTAAAAACTGAAAATGACCTATTTTTTTCATCTAAAGGGACCTCAGTAAATAAACTTTGGTGAAGCCATACGACGGGTTGTAATGTAGCTGTTAACACAAAATGAAGTAGATTTGCACATACTAACTTAGGAAGATCTCCCAAGATGCATTATTAAGTGAGAAAAAGTAAGGTGAAAAAGACAGGAATGGAAGGATTCCACTTGTGCAAAGGAAAACATCTGTAAACTATATGGGAAAATGTATAAGTATCTTCTTCCACCATTAAATACAAATTATCAATCATAAATATCATGCAGCAAATCAAAATAAAATCACTAAGTTTAGATTAATGTGAGAGATAACCATTGGTGTTCTAGTAAGTGTTTAAAAATTGGCTTCTCAAGAAAAAAAAATCTTTGTAGCATTTGCCAATATCTTTTGTATAAATATTCCCACCATGCTGATTTCACATTAGAAACATAATATCACTGAATTCAGAGTTGGAAAAAGATGTTCACAATTTGCTCTCCCGAACCAGGAGGAGCCAACTCTGGCACACCATTGGGGGTGACCACAAGATAACAGCTTGTATTAGCAGGGCATGAGGTCCCTGCTCTCAGTCTTCATTGCTCTTATATATCTTTCTGTTGTCCTATAGAAAGACCAGAAAGGCCATTCGGCGAGGCAAAACTTTCCGTGGTATTTGATTTCTCTGTGAAGCTGGATGAGCAGAGCTGCTAAGTTCAGCTTTTGCACTGAACAAAGATCAGGCAATTTACATGATATTCCTTCACTGCTTTTGGGCTCTTGGATGTGTTTGCATGTAAAGTAAAGAAAATATTAGGTATAACAAGAATGAGCTATCAAATTGATATTTCCTGACCTTTTGAAATAGAAAGCACACCTTAAATTAACAACATGTATGGAACAAATGCAATGAGTTATGCCCTTTGACTTCAAACTATTTGCTTTCTAGATATGTGTGTATGACCATCAACTTTCTGACAGAAACCCTAATACTAGGTCTTTGCAAATCCCCACAGTAAATACTTGGCTAAATAGCAAGAAAGGAGAAATGATCTTTCCTCTTAAGTGAGTGCTGATCTAAGCAGCAGTTTCTTCATTTGCTCAATGCAGTGTCATCTACCCACCATCACATCTGGGCAAAGGTCATGCATCAACAATGTTTACCTATGTCTACATTTATTCACAGCTGGAAGTAGGCAGGAAGTGTAGTTGTAAAGAAAAAAATGAGAAAAATTTTAGAAAGAGGAAGAGGAAATATTTCTGTTACATGGATCTTATCTATCTTGATGAGGTCCTAAGAGGTCCAAATAGATGACCTATCATTGAAAGCCATACATTTGTGAAAGGAGAGTAGGTACATAGTTGATAATTAAGGCTGGACAAAAAGGATAAACTGGGACTATCTTGGGCAATATTGGATACATGGTCACTTATTAATAAATGGTATTACAATCAGGTTGGGAGTGAAGTTTTGGTGCTTTCTCTGGAGAATGCAAAATCAATGTGCCCCAGAGAGTATGGAAATAAAGCTCAGAAAGATGATTAGGAAAAATAAACCCATTTACAGTTTTAGATAGTACAAAAGATCGAGGACACAGTATATGAAGTCAAAATACATTGACCAAGTTGCAGACATACCATAGGAGGTTTTTAGAGAAAAATAGGTGGATCTTGTTTTATAGAAATAAACGTATTTCTAAAAAGACATTGATGAAGTGAACGTTTATTGAATCTAATCATCCTTTGATTTTAATTAGGAAAGTAGATATGAGTCTTGAAAAATATCTAGTCCCACACATTTAATAAAACTACTTAAACAAATAGCAAAATATTTAAAAATAATATATCTACTTAAAATTTAGACAAACTAACATTAATGACATTGTGCGATTTCTTAAGGTTTGTTTTAATGTTTAGAACATTATTTTAAAGGGATAAAGGAAAAGAAATAACACTTTAATCAAACAGACCGCATTGTTCCAAAGAGTAATTTCCACTAACTTTCTTGCCCAGCACTAGATAACAGAACGACATGTCTTCTCCTTGGTTTAGGAGATCTTGCTTCATAATAGTTGGTAAAAAGTGCTGACTTAAAGAAATAAAAAAGGTTGATGTAGATTAAATGTAGGCAAAGATTCAAACATAAGAGACAGTCCCTCAAAACACAGCAATAAATTTCCATCGCACATCCATATTTGTTGGGACTTATACAACTGTAAATAAAGTAATGGGAGATTACATTTACCCTGAGTGCTGATTTAAGCTGCAGATTTTTAGGAGTTTCTATTCAATGAGGAGAATAAAAATTCTCTGATGTGATAATTCCATTAATTCATGTCAAAACAATGCCCTGAATTATCAATTTTGTGAAGACAAGTTTCTGTAGATAGAGTTTCTGCGTTACAGCATGTACTTGTAAAACTTAAAAGGACTGTCAGGTCTCCCATTAGACAAAACTGTTCAGACCTTAGCCTGAGTAAAATGTCACGTTCTGATCTCTAAAACCAAAAAGGAATGTGAAGCGCATAATCGAACTAAGTTTTGCCTCACTAAAGCCAGAAATAATTCCTTTCAAGTTGCTTCTGACTTTGTCCAGGCCGTGTAATCCCAACCAAACATGGCCAGTTCTAGGGTTTTGCTGCGCATGGTGTTCAAAACCCTGTAGGGATGTCTTAAAAGTATATCCAAATATTCAAAGTTCTTTAATTTCAAATGAAATTTTAATGTGTATAAATTAAGGACCAGAATTTATAAATGCCCTAATGTTATTAACCGTAATATTTGTGAAAGATTATTCTATAATTATGTTTAAATTGAAGGAACAAGTGTACCTGCAGACACAAGACAGAAGAGAGAAGAACTATGATTTGAATGTAAATCTTAATTGGCATTATTAAAGTCATATCTGAATAACCGAACAGGCAGATGAAATGGAAACTTTCTTTAATAAACAAATGCAGTGCTGCACTTAATAAAAGATTGTAAAGAAAAATTTTAGCTCCCGTATTACTCACCTATTCATTCTAAAGCGTAATTGTCAGCTTTATTTTCCTATGCTGGAGTAAGCCGAGGCATCTTTGGGATATTTACAATTTGTGCAATTTATTGAGACAGATCCAATTCCTTTTTTATTTGTTTTCCCAAAGCACCTATTTTTTTACCTTTGCTGACCAGTGCAAAATCATCCTCACTAATGTTTATAAAATACCACATTATTGGTATATATCGGATCCAAATGCAAGCACTGCAGGTTCTAACAGATAGGAGCTAGATGGAATCTGTCTTTAGATTGCTGCTGTCCAGACTGCCTAAGAATAGATTCTGTAAGACTCAGGCTCAGTGACATGAAAGCATGGAAGGGAGGAAAGACAGGGGTGTGTGTGTGTGTGTGTGTGTGTGTGTGTGTGTGTGTGTACAGGCACAGATAGGTGTTGCTAAAAAGAGACTGATGGATACAAATAGACAGGAAAAGAAAGGGAAATTCCAGCTACAAAAAACATTTTAAAACTTGGATACAAAAATACGGCAACATCCAATTTTTCCCAATGGCTGTTAAGCCATTGTAAGTCAAACATAAGAGGAATTAGAATTTACACTCAGAAATAGGTTAAATTCTTCATTTGAATTAAAAAAAATTACAAGTCATTTGTAGTCCACATTCTTAGTGTTCACAAAAAATACTACCTGTGATAGGAAATATCAACTACCAGAAAGTAGTATTGAATTTTGTAGCTCCTAACTGAATTAAAAAGATAGGGGTGCTATTTCCCAGTAGTTAAGGAGCCATGGAACATTTTATTGCTTTTTCTTCAGTCACTACTGAAATTCTGCCTCCCTGTCCCACGGTGAGAATAACAGTGGATTAAAAACGGTAGAATATTTGCCGGATGCTGGAGATGTGCAGAGACTTGACTTCCCTGGATTCTCTGCCCAGCAATATAGAAAAATGAGAACTAGCTCTGCTTATCCTCAGCACATCACACAGCTCCAGGTTTAAAGAAGGAAATAGACCAAAGGAAGAATGGAACCAACACTGCTTATATTTGTACTGTATGCTAGGGATTATTCTAGGATCTTTCCTTACATGAAGCCCTTTAATCTTCCCCAAAAGTTTGTGATATAATAATTGCCGCCATTTTACTAGAGAAGAAATTGAATCTCTGAGAATATAAGCAAATTATCCAAGATCATAGAGGAAGTAAGTGTAGAACCAGATAGCACCCCAATAAGGAGACCTAGGCACATGTGTAGCTCTTTTTAGGTGTAAAGCCTAGAAGTAGATGACAGTAAAATCCTTATTGAACTTAGGAGGAAATTCAGAATATTTGAACATTGTTCATAAATACATTGCTGCTTCATTCATATGAGTTCTATTTGCAATACTATGAAATCCATTTATGCAGATATTATTGGGAAAAACCTTGGATCTATAAACATTTTATATGTGGAGTCAGTTAAATGAGTTACCATTAGCTATTTAAAGGAGCAATTGAAATCCCATTTGGACTAACCGCCAACCACCTAAAAGACCACCAAGATGAACCTGTGACATAGCAAAGGTAAGTTTCTCAGATCTACTGCAGAAAAGGCTACCGTCACTTTGACAGAATCTCAGCTGAACCTCCAAATGGGGATTTAAGGGAGGATAGTTATAGGTTTTTAAGGGCTGGATTGGGTGATATCAAGGCAGATATTGAAAGGTGGAGGACTGGTTGGAATTGGGTTGAGTTTATAACATAATAGTTTTGAATTGGTGGGAACAGCAAGGAGAAATTCCTGAATCGAGTTTTGATGGGCAAATTGTTAATCTTGAGAAGTAAGCTATTTTCATTGGGTCACAGGCTTATCTTCCAGTAGCAAGTATTTCCTAGAGCACACAATTAAATTACTTTTACTTGTTTAACACAGGGGAGAAGATTCTGATGGTTTCAGTCATCGTTGTGTCATGCCAAATATAAAATGTTGAGTTTGACACCAAAGCCCCTGCTGATTTACTCTCTCCTGCTTCGTCTGGGAAAGAGTGAAACTATCCAATGAGTGAGCACTCAACACTCGGGCTTTTCCTCATTCTTGGTCTCCCATTTTTCTAGCCTTCCCCTTCCTTCCAGTTATAGAAAGGAAAACATTCTTTCTTGTGAAAATGAGCCTACTTATCTGAGGATTAGAATGTGTGCCTTCATAATGCCTTTAGGATGAGGCCTACTCCCAGTGTCTTTCATTTCTGTCATTCCTCTATTGCCTTATTCTTGGTATTTAAAGATACTTAGGCTGTAGTCTTTATAAAAATGACTTACAACAAACCTTACACAATTCAAAGGCATCAAAATTTATGAGTTTGAATGCACTGGTCCTCCAGGAGAAAAAAACCCAGGGAGTTCATAACAATATTTTCTCCAAAATCTAGAACAATAAGGAAAGTGAGTTCTGACAGTCTTTATAAAGCAATATACCTACTAGTTAAAAAACTACCCATTTAGATGGTAGAAACAGATGCCTGTTTCATGAAAAGGGACTTCTAAGTAATAAGGGATCATAAACTTAGTTTAGTTGGTATGAATCCTAGACAAATTATATTGTTATGGGCAAATATGAATCCTATTGAGTTAGTCCTTGAGCTGGTTCCAAAAGAGACAGAAAGTTCCCCAGGTGAAATTCAAAATTGGCCCCAAAAAAATAGAGGGCAAGGAGAGACGGAAGAAAGAGGTAGACCATTCCAGATTGGTAGGTGGCAGTTTTAATAAAGAAGAGAAGTTACATATGAGGTTTATCTTGGGCAGCCGCGAGATGAGTAGATTTTTGCACCCACCTGCCATAGTCTTAAAAGTTCATATAAAGGCCTAATGGGGTTAAGTCACATACACAGTCCAGAGAGTCTTGACAAAGCATTGTTCTTTCAAGGCTGCATCCTTGAAACAGCTCTTGGTGTGGGAATGGTGGGCAGAAAGTACACTCCAAGGTCATAGAAAGGGGTAAAGAGCTTCCAATGGCCCAGGTCTAACTCATGGGTCAACAGCGGTCACATCCTCTTGATGACCTCCTCTAACAGAGGGAGAGAGACAGACAGACAGAAACAGAGACAGAGAGAGCAATGTAGCAAGCATTGTGGTTTAGAAAACTTGTGGTGCAGTGAGGAATTTGATCCTTAGACAGTTAGCTGGAAGTCCCACAGAGCAAAATTTTCTGACATCTAGAATTAAGGCTGAACACAAGAGTGTGTTGCCACCAGGGCTATACCACCATAAGGAGTGATGACTCTATATTGCTTAAACACTTGCCAAGGATTGTGTGTGTGTGTGTATGTGTGTGTGTGTGTGTGAGAGAGAGAGAGAGAGAAAGAGTAGGGTTTCAACAAACCAAATAAGAAACTAACCCTCACAGTTTCAGGGAGTAGCCCAGGAAGTTTCAGAATAACCACCTGTCTCCATGCTCTTTTCCGAGGGAAGCTGCTAAGGCGGTTTTCTCAGCTATTCTGGTATCAAATGACCATAGTGGGAAACCATGCTTGAATTAAAATCAGTCCCATAGGGATATTTCATTTGAAAGATTACTAAGCAACTTAATTAGAATATCTGCCTAAAAGGTTGGGAGAGGAACTAAATAATACTAGGATGATGGGAGCAGGTGGGCAAGATGGCCTAGGCTGCCCTTACAGTGACCTGTAATTACCTTTCAAGCCTTTAAGATCTAGTGAA
The DNA here is from genome assembly GCF_037783145.1 of Equus przewalskii. Lineage (NCBI taxonomy): Eukaryota > Metazoa > Chordata > Mammalia > Perissodactyla > Equidae > Equus > Equus przewalskii. The sequence goes on along the minus strand of NC_091835.1, from coordinate 45,248,478 downwards.
TTCATTTCCTTCTTGAGCCATGCCTGTGTGAGCAGCTTGATGTAAAAACAAACAAAACAAAACACAGTATTTAGGGAAGAAGACCTGAAAGCCATCACTTGGCATCAAACTTGACCTCAGCCTCTCTAGAGCAGCTTGACAGGTCTTTGTCAAGCTGACCCACCCAGTACCGAAGTATCAAAGGCCGGGTTACAAGAAGATTGCTAAGGTAGTGAAACATCCAAGGACATTTCACCTGCTACAGAATCAGGCTGAGGCTAGAAAGGTTTTGTAAATATACATCAGCAAGTACAAACAGAGTTTCATCTCAATCCACGCTAGATGTTATAGGTAGGAGGGAAGGAGTGAATGCAGGTCACAGTGAAAGGAGCAAGAGCAATGGCTTTTGAGCATCAGTGAGGGTTTCTGGAGAGGACTCCGTAAGTTGTCCCCTCTTTCCTCTTGTTTCCCAGGGAGGATAAGAAGAGAAACCTCAGCTGGTTTGTAAATTCAAGAGCAAGGCTTAGCTTCCAAAAGTAGACTGGAAGGATATATGTCTCAGAGAACAGAGTCTAATAGGGAACCCGGGAGATGGTGCAGTAATGACAATATATGAGGTGTCAGGTCCAAAGGGACTCAGGGCAATCCCCTAAACTAAACTAATACAAGCTTCAGGACGTTGCCAGGAGAGACCCACATTTTCACTTGGCCCTGAAATGGCATATTTAAGCTGGTAGAAATAGTCTGTGGACAGAAAGGAGACTCTTGGTCAGGGTAAGAATATGCCACACAGTAGTAGATGAAGCATGGGACATTTATACATCAGCATCAAAAGATGCAGCAGGTTGTGTTAACACATCAACCGGTGCCTGCATAGAGGGCTCCAGGAGGAAGCCAGAAGACAAATCCTGGCAGAGGCCAATGACAACAAGCTGGCCAAGGACTAAATGCCCGACTGGGAAGCCAAGAAGCAATCATGAGATCTTGGATGCCACACTGGAAAGAATGTGTAGGGAGGTAAATCATGAATTTACTTGGCTTTAAAACTGAAATGTGTTAAAAAACACAGAACTGTTGAGTTCACCTGGAAATGACTAACCTAAGTTTTTTTGCCATCAACAGGAACGGGAGCACGAGATAGAGATCAAGGTTCATTATGGAACACGAAGTTTCCTTTCCTGTACACCTGAGTGTGTGGTTGTGAAAACCACACTCACTGAAATGGAAATTAGAGACAAAAGAAACTAGTACCCTTGGCTGCTTCAGTCTCCTCCTAACAACCACATCCTAAAGTGAATACCATTGTATACATTTTAGATGGGAGAAAACTGAGATTAAGAGAGGTTAAGTAACTCACATACTCAGCCAGTAAATAGAGCCAAAATTTAAAATGAGAGATGTATGAGTTCACAGCCAGTTTTCTCTAACATATTGGGAGTTATTAATATCCTGTTTAAAATTACCCTGCTATCCTTTCTAGCACTCATCTAGTATTTTTCTCTTTTTAATTGCCAAATTTCTAGAGCAAAATATTAAATTTTATATTTTATTTTAGCCTCAAACATCTCTTCAAATAAAATATTACGTGCACCTCCCAAACCTATATATATGGAAACACGCAAAGACACACCGACACATGTGCTCACACACACATATATAAACACACACACTATAAATGGGGCTGCTCTGGATGACTAAGGGGTGAGGGGCTGACAAGGTCTAACATTAACACTCCATCAACAACAGCTATGGTCATTAGAGAACTTCCTCAGGACTCTCCTAGAAATTCAGATACACTTTTCTTTAGAGTGTATCAGAAAAGAAAGCATGAAGCTTCTTTCACTGGTGTCTTCATTCTCTTCTATTCCTATCACTTCACTAAAACTGATCTCTGAGAGGTTTGCAATGATCTCCTTTTGGTCAAATTCAGTGGACTTTAATCAATCCTATTTCTTCACAGTTTTCTCTGCAATTAAATCCTTTGCTTCTTGATGTTTTCTTCTCTCTCTTGTTTCAGAACATGTCAATTCATTAGTTCCCCATACTCTCTGACCGTTTGCTCTGCCTCCTTATCAGGCTTGACTTTCTGCTCTTCATTTCTAACTGGAAATGTCACTTGAAGCTCAAATCTTAATTCTCTGGTCCTCTGTCTCTCCTCACAATTTCTCAGTGAGCCAATCCTTTCCTAAAGCTTCATTTATGATTTCTTGGTGATAATTCAAATTATAAACCTCTATACTTTCCCACCATAGACTTGAAATGCCAAAAACCTAAGAATCATCTTCACTGCTATCCCCCCACACTTCAAAAAGTCCCAAACTGAAACTCATCATCTTCACCCCAGAACTGCCTTGCTTTGCCAGATGTTCCATGTCGGCACTAGCATCATTTTTCCAACTCCCACAAGTAAAAACTTAAAAGCACAGTTTATTCTTTTCTTCATCCCAATCAATATCCAATCTGTCACATTATTTTAGCAAATCTTCCTTCAGAATCTCTCTCAAACTCATCCCTTTCTCTTCAATCTGGCACTGGCATTACTCTTGCATAGCATCGCAGCTGGTTTGCTCTAACAGTTTCCTGGCTTATTATGTTTCTACTTCTATTATCTCCACACTCTCCTCCATGCTGCATGTAAATACCTAATTAATCTTCATGCATCTCTATCTTCCCTACAGACACTGTATACTTTCGTTCCTTCCTATTTATTCAGTCACGTTGCCTACCTCTCTCCATCACTCACTTCCTCTACTATTTAATAAAATATAACATTTAGTAATTTTAGATGGTCTTCCAACTAACTAGTGTGCATGCCATCCTTGTGTTGACCTCTGCTTCTTTCTACGGTCTGATCTGTTTACCCAAACAATACATGAAGATTTTCCTAGTTTCTTTACCTCTTGCCAATTCTTCCATAAGATGTTTTTATGCTTTTCAGCAAATAACAGTTTAGCCTGTAAAAATTTCCTTATCTTTCTAGGCATTTTTGTGTGCTTCCCTTTGAGGACAGGAATCATATCATATATATGTTATATCCTCTACAGCACCTAGAACATTGTTGAGCATGATGTTGAAAGCATGATTGATAGATCCATTTGACCCTAACTTCACTCTACCTTGTCACCTGTCCTTTTCTCCAATAGGAACTGTTGAATGATGATCCTCCTTCTCACATCCTATCTTACAGAGAAAACAAAAGCTATTCAGCGAGAATATTCTCACATTTCTTCAGCATCCTTCAAAATCTCTCTGTCTTCATCAATACGTCCCTCCATTCTGTCTATTAAAAAGAAAGTATATTTTTAGCCAATGCCAAGGCTAATCCCTCTATTCATATATTTGATTCTATTCTCTCTCATTTGCCCAAATTTTGCTTTATCAATTATTTCCTTTTCTCTCTCTTATGTTTTCAGTCCTATTGTCTCTTCTGACATCTTTCCTTTGACCTACATATATACTCAGGTCTTCAACTTCTAGAAAGGCCCTTTCCTTTCCTTCCAGAACATTACTTTCCTTCCGGCCCCGACCCAGCTTCTTATAAGAACAGTGACCTACACACTCTTCAGTGCCTCCCAGTCACTGCTCAATCTGCTTCCCATTCTCCCTCTGCTTCTCAAACTGTTTTCTAACGAGCAATGAGGCACGACATTGTCCTCCCCCACATCCCGCAAAATTTGCTTTTTCTTTTTCTTTGTTTTATTGAACAAATAAAAATGAGTTTTTCTTTGATAATTGACATATCACATTGTTTAAGTTTAAAATGTACAACGTGTTGGTTTGATACATTTATGTATTGCAATGTGACTACTACAGTAGCACTCTTAGCAACTTTGAAATTTATAATACAGTGTTGTTGCCTACAATCACTATGTTGTATATTAGATCTTCAGAAGTTATTTATTTACTAGTCATAAGTCCGTACCCTTAAGCAACATCTCCCCAATTCCCTCCACCCTCTAACCCCTGGTAACCACCATTCTACTCTCTGTTTCTACAAGTTCAGTTTTTTAGATTCTACATATAAGTGAGATCATACAGTATTTATCTTTCTCTGTCTGATTTACCTCACTTAGCATAATGCCTTCAAGCTTCATCTATGTTATCACAAACGGCAGGATTTCTTTCTTTCTCGTTGGTGAACAATATTCCATGTATATATGTATACACTACATCTTCTTTATCCATTCATCTGTGGACTGACACTTGGCTTATTCCCATATCTTGGCTATTGTGAATAATGTTGCAATGAACATGGGTATGTAGATATCCTTCAAGATACTAATTTCAGTTCATTCAGATGTGTACCCAGAATGGGATTGCTGGATCATGTGGCCATTCAATTTTTATTTTTCTGAGGAACCTCCATGCTGTTTCCCACAATGACTGTAAAAATTGAACTACCATATGGTTTCTCAATAGTAATCAAGTCTTTGTGGTTCACTCCCTCTTTAAGGTTTCTCCTCTCTTGACTTCTGATGCAACTCTGATTTTGTTTCCTTTTTCCCTTTTCTCACTTTTCTTCATTAACTCCTCTTCCTTCTTCCTTTGCCAAAGGCAGGATTTCCCAACAGAGATAAAGGCACTTTGCTGATGGAGCTAATGGGCTCAAGTGAGAGAAATTATAGTTGCTCTCTCTGCCTTCAGGGACACTGGGAGGAGCAGGCCTGGGGGAGCTGGTAGCCCACAGCTGGGAGCAGCCTTGGCAGTATGGCCCAGTGTGCTATGCAGACGTTTACATTTTGCATGTATACTGTGAGATGCTTGGAAAACACTGCCCTAAGATTCCGTTCTCAACACCCTTCTCATCTCTTGTCAGAGTAATGTTTTCTACCTTTTTACCCTAAGGGAAAAAAAATGAAAAATTTCTTCATTGCCTACAAAAGAAGAGCCAAATCTTTAGTTTAGAATTCAAAGCTACTCATAATCTAGCCCAATTCTACTTTTCTAGTTGTATTTTCCATAATTTTCTCCCATGTAACTTACCATCAAGCTATAACACACTGCAGAGTGTCTGTCATCTCTGACGGGCAGTTTCACATTCGCCAGCTGATGCTTATGGCCTTAGTCATTTCTCTGACTTTTGAACTTATCCTATAAGACTCATCTCTTCTAAGCATACTCCCCTTGATCCTTTTGTTAGAACAAATAACTTTCTTTTCTATATTCCCATGGTACATTTACCAATACCTGTAAACTAATAATTATAAAAGTCTAGTTTGTACTCTGTATTGCTTGACAACATTAGATGAATAGCAAGTCCCATATATATACAAATAAGTTTAACATATAGCAAGTTTTACCTTCATTTTATAACAATTAGCTTTTTATAGACAAGAGATTTTTGTGCAAGATATTTAGGTATTTGCAAGAAATGTACCAAATAGAATCCTCTCTTTTATACCTATAAAATGTGCGTTATAATAACTCTCCCACCGATCTCACAGTTTCCCTGCCCCCACTCACCCTGCCTGAGGACCTAATGAAATAATTGATGTAAAAGCATTTCTATGATCAGTGTAAGGCGTTATACAAATGTCTGGTATCAGGATTGCAGGCAGTCTAGCTCTGATGGCCTCAAGCAGATTTCTTTCATTATGGTTAAGTCCATACACACTAAGTGAAGTATAGCACCAAGGCAATCATTGGATATTTCAAGCCAGATCAATAGTTATGCCCTAAATAGATAGAAAATTGAAGCAAAAGTGTTTTGATTTAAATTATTCAGACAGTTGCTTCAATTCTACACTTTATTTTGTTTAGACAAAAATTATGTCAGATAAGCACATATTTAACGCACTCATGGATCATAGCTTCGCTTGAAAAACAAAAGTGCCTCGGAAAATTCCATTCTAAAAGTTTCTAAAATGTATTTCTTTGCCAGTTAAAAAAAAAATGTTTGTTCTTCCTTTTTAGTATCCTTACCCTCAATAATCAGTTTACATGTTTAAGTTTTCACTTGTGTAAATATAATTCAACTTGAACCAAATACATTTAACACATATTTGGTAGATGGCAATGTACAAAGTCACTTTGCTATGCACTGTGTATTGAAACAAGATATCACACCAAGATCCCTATCAGTGTAGAACATTCAAAAGAAATAGAGGGATACACATAAACTATAATTGAAGGGATGGTAAAATAAGATAAATTATAATCAAAGAGAGCACGATCAATGCTAACTTATATTGGACCAAGTATATTGCAAGGAAGATGCCGTGGAGGAGATGGCCTTTGAATTTGTCCACATATTTTACTTTGGGTGTATATAAATGTTCAAGGTCAGAAGGAGAGCAACTTTTCCCATTATAACCATATTTTTCAGCTGAGATGGAAACAGTTCTAGGGCAATTCACCCCCTCCTGACTTTATATCTATGTGTGTGCATCCTTGAGAAGTAGGATTAGAGAGAAACCTGCAGGCATATTAATAAATAAATTTCACATGCTGTTAGATATTAAGTAAACATACAGATAAATATTCCTCTAGGGGTTATGATCTTATAACCAGGAGATTTCTAATTTGGCCCCTGTGACATATAGTTACTTCCCATGGGGGTTTTCAGTAAATTAATTCTTATATTTTCAATTTTAAAATATGTACAATCCAGGTTTACTTAATGTACTCTTTGGATGATTCAATGTGTTACTTTTGTATAAACAAAGTGAGTTATAGATTTACACTTTGCATGTCTGTTCTCATTTTCTGTCATTTGGAACATGCAATAACGTGCAATATAAATACTTGGCAGTAAACCGTTGAAAATACTGAACATCATCTAAATAACTAAAAGGGTTTAAACTTTTGAAATGCATATGTTGCGCAATAGGCAATCAATCAAAATTCAAATATTAATTAACTACATGTTTTAAAATTTCAATAATAATGCAACAAAATTCTGCCAATTGATTATTAAAATATTAGATAATACTAATGTGTTATGAAAATGGCTGATTTAGAAAAGTGACATCAGCACACAATGGCTTTAAGTATGAGCTTAATTCTTTTGGGTATATTTATTATGCCCCAAAATTAGTTCTTCATAGATTGAAAAACAAATCATACCTAAATATAGTATGAATAAGATAGAAGATAATAAATGCCTTTCAGAGATATTATTTGGTGAAATCATCTTAAACCTAATTTTATGTATTGGTAAAAAATGTTTTCTCTCTCTTTTTTTTAACAGGAACAGAGAACTAGTCCAGATGAGTTATAAAAATGACCTTATCTAGTTATCAATTAACTGTGAGCATGGTTATATAGATTCTCTAGGGTGGATAGAAATAAAATGCTCTGTTTGTGGTGCTAGGCTAAGAGAAGGAGAAAGAGCAGAGCAAACTACTATCTCCCACCATTCCACAATTCTTCTGGCACATGCATACACAGACAAGAAGGATAAGAAAGAGAAAGTGTCCAGTAACCGGATGACAGGACAGCAGGGCCAATGGGAAAGTGTAAATATAAAATTTTTTAAAATAAAAGCTATCAGAGAGTGGCCAGAATATCAGTAGTTAAGAGATATTGAGGAAAGACTGGGTGAGGCTAAATTGATGTAGAGAAAGTTACTCACATTTAGAAAGAGCATTAAACTAGCAGTCACAAGAGCTGAATTCTACTTCTAGATTTGCCTTTAATTAGAAAAACTGACCTACATCTTGTGTTTCCAGTTACCTCATCAAGAAAGAAGGGATACAGCCACTTTGGAAGGCAGTTTGGCAGTTTCTTATAAAACTAAACATACTCTTACCGTATGATCCAGCAACTGTACTCCTTAGTATTTATCCAAAGAAGTTGAAAACTTACGTCCGCATATAAACATGAACATAGATATTATAGAGGCTTTATTCAGAATTGCTATAACTTGGAAGCAACCAAAATATCCTTCAGTAGGTGAATGGATAAATAAAACTGGTGCACCCAGACAATGGAATATTATTCAGTGCTGAAAAGAAATGAGCTATCAAGCCACGAAAAGACATAGAGGAAACTTAAATGCATATAACTAAGTGAAAAAAGCCAATATGAAAAAGCTATGTCCCAAATGATTTCAACTATATGACATTCTGGAAAAGGGAAAACTATGGAGACTGTGAAAAGATCAGCATTTACCAGGGTTAGGAGTGGATAGAGATGAACAGGCAGAGCACATAAGTTTTTAGGGAAGTGAAGATATTCTATATGATACTAAATGATGGATATATATCATTATACCTTTTTTTCAAACCCATGTAAAGTACAATACCAAGAGTGAATTCTAATGTAAAATATAGACTTTGGATGATTATGATGTGTCAAAGTAAGTTCATCAATTATAACAAATGCATCGCTCTGGGGGGATGTCAATAATGGGGGAAGCTATGCATGTCTGTGGATAGAGGGTTTATGGTAAATCTCTGTAACTTTCTCTTAATCTTACTGTGAACTTAAAACTGATCTAAAACAAAAATAAAGTCTTAAAATAAGAAAGAAGCGATTATAATAATACTTGCTATTGTAAAATAAAATATCATAATACAAGCACCCCACAGACTATTAGGTAGTATGGAAATTTAAGCCAATATTCTTATTGCTATTCACTCAGTTTGTAAAATATGGGTGAGCATGGAGACTTTTGAAGTTGGAAGATTGATCTTTCTAACTTTTAATTAACATTAAGGAAGATTATTTGTCCAGTGGTATGGGGAGCCCCAAGGAATCGAATTTTATGCTGTAAACCATGGAAACGATGAAAAGTATTGAGCAAGGGCATAAAGTGAGCACACTTACATATTAGAAAGTTTGAGGGATGAACGGAAGATAAGCAACATTAAAAGAAAATATATCAGCAGAAAGGCAATTCAAGTAGTTCCAACAGGAGATAACAAAGGCCACAAACAGAACAGAAAGAAAGACCAATAGAAAAGCACTTAGAAATGATAGAGCTGGGGCCAGCCCCTTGCCTGAGTGGTTAAGTTCACGTGCTCGGCTTTGGCGGCCCAGGGTTTTGCCAGTTCAGATGCTGGGTGCGGACATGGCACCACTCATCAAGCCATGCTGAGGCGGCGTCCCACATAGCACAACCAGAAGGACCTACAACTAGAATATACAACTATGTACTGGGGAGCTTTGGAGAGAAGAAGAAGGAAAGAAAAAAAAAGGTTGGCAACAGATCTTTAAAAAAGAAAAGACATAATAAAGCTAGTAAGTTCAGGTTTATGTACAGTGTAGTGACTATAATTAACAATACTGTACCATATACTTGAAGGTGTAAAGAGAGAAGATCTTAAAAGTTATCAGCACATACAAAAACTGACAATTATGTGAAGTGATGGAAGGGTTAACTAATCTTATTGTGGTAATCATTTTGCAATATATACATGCATCAAATCATCACATTTTATACCTTGAAGTTACGTATGCTATATGTCAATAATATCTCAATAAAGCTGGAGAAAAAGGTGATAGAATTTAATGACCAATATTATATACTGAGCATGAGTCAAGGAGGTATCTACAACGACTTTCATTGTCTGATTTACTAAGAGTTTTGTCACGAAAAGAAGTTGAATTTATCATGAATGGAAAATGCATTTCTTTCTGCACCTATTGAGAAGATTAGATTTTTCTCTTTCAGTCTATTTTTGCGGTAAACTACATCATTTGATTTAGTGGTAAACCGACCTCCCTTCCTGTTCCATGTCTCTTCATTTGGCTGGGCCTCCTGATGCGTCTACTTCACAATAAAACTGTAATTATAAGTATAGTACTTTCTTAAATTCTTTGAGACACTCTGGCAAATTATTGAACCTGAGAGGGTTTGTGGAAGCCATCGAATTTATAGCCAGTCAGTCAGAAGTGTAGGTTTGGGAGACTTGGGACCCCAAAGTATTGCTGGTGTCTGCAGTAGGAACCGTCCTGTGGGGACATCGTGCTCTTTAAACCTGCAGAGTCTGTGCTAATTCCAGGCAGTTAGTGCCACAACTCAATTGCAGTATACCCTTGGGTTTTTACCAAAAGATTATGCACTATTCTTTTTTAGCTATTTCTGGATTCGATTTGCTAATATTTGGTTTAAGAGTTTTGTATCTATATTCATGAGTGGAAGAGGCATTATTTTAGTTTTCCTGAAATATTCTTGTCACTTTTTTTGGTCAAGATTTTACTAACCTCATACAATGAATTGGGGTGTGGGGAGGTATTTATCTCTATTTCTACTTTCTGAAAGGGTTTGAGAAGGTGGACTTATTTCTTCTTTTAGTCTTTGGCAGAACCCATTAATGGAACCATCTGGAACTGGAGTTTCTTTGTGGGATGGCTTTTGATTAATGGTTTGATTTCTTAGTATCTATATATATACTATCTACCTTTTCTCTTCCTTCTGGAATCACTTTTAGAGGATTATGCTTTTCCAGAAAGTTGTCTACTTTATCTAAAAGTGTAAATTTATTACCATAAGTTGTTCATATTATCCTTTTAATATCTCTTTAATAGAGGATCTGGAGAAATATCCTCACTTTGTTTTTGATATTGTTTACCGAGGCCTTCTCTCTTTTGTCATAATTAATCTAATCTGAGGAGTAATCAGTTTAAGCAGCAGTTTGAAAAAAGTAATTTTTGTCTTTTTTCATCCTCTTTATTGTATTTTTCTAATTTATTAATTTCTACTTCTATTTTTCATTTTGCCTGTTCTGTTTGTACTGCGTGAGATGGAGATGGATATTTAACTCAATTTTCAACACTTGTCTCTCATATATATATATAAAGTTATATAAAGTTTATATATATACATGTACATATATATATATAACACTTCCTCGATGTGTGGCTTTAGCTGCATTCTGTAGAGTTTGATATGAGCTAAAATTTCCATTATCATTATCATTTAGTTAAAACATTTTCCTCTTTTCTTCTTTGACACAAAGATTTCTTGGAAGTCTAATCCTTAATTTTCAAATAAAAGGAGGTTTTTTCTAGTTATAATTTTTCTATTTAACTCCAGTTTAATTGTTATTACTTCAGTTCTTAGTTATTAGAAAAATTTCGATTTATGGCCCATAAAAAAGTCAGTTTTTATAACTATTCCAACTGTGCTTAAAAAAATTGTGTATTCTTCAGTTACTAGATATAGCATTTTTACATATATATAGCATTTATAGATATAGGTATAGATAGACAGATAACTACATAAATATAAAAGATATCCAGTCTATGATATGTTTTTGTTATTCATTTCCTATATCTTTAATAGTTTGTCTATTTTTCCTACTATTTATTGAAAACAAGTACTTAAAAATCTCCCACTATGATTAATGATTTGTCTGTTTCTCCTTGTACTTCTGTCATATTTTACTTCACATATTTTCACAATTAATATTTATTACATTATTATATCTTGATCAATCAAAAGAAATTTACCTTGAGGTCTGTTTAGTTCTGATATTAATATAACCCTATCAATTTTACTTGATTAGTATTTCCACATTATATGTTCTTTATCCTTTTTCTCTTACTCTTTCTGTATCTATATTGTAGATGTGACTCTTGTGAACATCATATAATCTTTTTTAATCCAGCCATGAAATCTTTACACTGGATTTCTTTAAATGTGGGGTGAATATTGACCTACAATTCTATTTCATCCTTTTTCTGTTCTACATTTGATCTGGGTTTTTCTGTCTCCTTTCTTTTCTTCTTTTGGACTGATTGCTATCCCTTTTTTTCCTTTCCTTTAGTATGTTGACAATATGATTCTCTGGTCTTTGGGTTTCCACTATTTCCTGAGAAGTCAGTTGCCAGTCTTTTGAAGATAATTGCTCTTTTTCTTTAGCTGTTTTTAATTGCATTTTATTTGCCTTAATGTTTTCCAGTTTCACTGCAATCTGTCTCAGTATGGATTTCTCTTTATTTTGCCTGTTGCAAATTTGTTTGTCTTTTTAAATCTGGATTGGTACCTTAGTCTATCATTAATTCCAGAAATTCTAATCTATCATCTCTGCAAATGTTGCCTCTACTCCATTCTCTATCCTGCCCCCTTCTAGAACTTTGTTGAAGACATATAAGCATTCTCCTTCTATTCACCATGTTTCCTCTGTTTTCAAGATAGCTTCCCTTTTTGGGGGAGGAGGAGTCTCTTCATCCTGTGTTCTGGCTACAATTTCCCATCTTCCCAGTTACTAATTATCTCTTTAGCTGCGCTTCATCTGGTATGTTTGCACTTGTTGAGTTCTTTTTTTTTTTTTTTTTTTAAAGATTTTATTTTTTCCTTTTTCTTCCCAAAGCCCCCCGGTACATAGTTGTATATTCTTTGTTGTGGGTCCTGCTAGTTGTGGCATGTGGGACGCTGCCTCAGCGTGGTTTGATGAGCAGTGTCATGTCCGCGCCCAGGATTCGAACCAATGAAACACTGGGCCGCCTGCAGCGGAGCGCGTGAACTTAACCGCTCGGCCACGGGGCCAGCCCCACACTTGTTGAGTTCTTAATTGTAATTATTTTCCTTTTCATCTCTAGAAATTATATTTGGCTCTTTTTCAATTCTGCTAAGTTTTGTTCCTTCATGTACCTTAAAGATATTTTAACATTTATCATTTTCTTTTTTAAACTTTGTAAATATAATTTTTTAATATGTATTTACATATGATACTTTCAATATCTGGGATCTTTTCAACTTTGCTTCTCTTATTTCTCATTCAGATACCTTGTTTCCTTGGTACCTAGTTAGTTTCTATTTCCCATTGTTACTGCACTCATGAAATTATTTGAAGACCTAGAAGGCAGATAGAGCCTTACTCTAGAGATTTGCATTTGCTTATGCTGAGCACCATGGGGAACTACCAATCTAGGAGCACCACAAACCAAGGTAAGGCATGAAGTTTCCTGGCCCTCCAGCTGACGTGAAAAAAGGCTGCAAATCCATGTGAGGGCCAGTCCATAGTCACAACTTCTCCAGGACGTTGGAAAATTTTTTGCTCACACTCTATTCAGTGTCAAAGTGACCTTTCTCAGTTATCTTCAAAAGCCAGGAGGCCTGTTGTTTTTGTTTTGCTTTTCTTGTTTTCGTTTTGTTTTGTTCATTGTTACCCTAAGAACAAAGTCTTCTGGAGTCCCTGCTTAATGTGGTAAATTCTTATATTACATTATCTACCTTGAAAAGTACTGGACCTTGATTTCTGTTCACCACCAAACCTGACAAGTAGCAAAAACCAAAATCCAAATTGGCTTAAATCAGCATACCCTCCAGGATCTGTTTTTTTTTTTTTTTTTTTTCTGGTGAGGAACATTCACCCTGAGCTAACATCTGTGCCAATCCTCCTCTATTTTGTATGTGGGATGCCCCCACAGCATGGCTGATGAGTGCAGTAGGTCCAACCCTGGGATCCAAACTCATGAACCTGGGCTACCAAAGTGGAGCATGCAGAACCTTAACCACCTGGCCATGGGGCCGGCCCCATATTTTCTCCCAGTAAAATTCGCATGTTCTTTACTCTATCTGCTATGACTGTGTAAATTTCTTTTCTCTGCACTATGAGGTGCTTCAGCAGCTTGAAAGAACTTGCTGATTTTTAAATAAAATTTGCCTTAATATCTCAGCAGCTACTATCTTCACATTATTACTATGACATTTAGGCTTACAACACAACTTTGAAAGTTTCAGACACACAGATGTGTTTATTAGTATTTAGTGATCAAAGCCAAACACGAGAGCTACAGACATTTTATACTAGTACAGCAAAGTATTTTAACTCCATGTCAAAGATAGGTTTTTAAAAACAACGGAAAGTATTCTCAAATTTAGCACTTTAGCATTTTAAAGAAAAAAGTCAAAATTTACTTGTAAGTTACGACTCATCAAAAAGTAGTCAACTTTTGAGTGAGTATGACACTAGCTGGAGGATTATGGCTAAGCCACAAGGAACATTGAATAATATTAATACTAGTAAATAAAAAGGAAAATCCCCTTTGAAGATCAGCCTACCCTCTAATTTCCTCGATAAATTTGAAATCTTCAGTTATTTAGATCTATGGTGTCAATTGGGCTCTATGAGGCATGTTTAATGATTCTACAATATAATGTTTGAACACATTTAATTATTCCTGCTCCTCTACTTTACTAACTTGAAATAAAGATTTGGTCAAATTATACACTATCTTTATTCTCTCCACTTAAAAATTGAGTAGGATATAGTAATACAACTAGATTTTCTAGAGGGATTCATTATTTAATGTTTCTAAAGTCCTACACAAATGCCAAACTCATTACAGTGTGCATGCTGGCAAGAGGCTAGGGTTTAGGAGATAATGCAAGAGCACACATAAATCAAAATTTCAACATGCACGACCTTCTTTTTGGACCTGAGGATGATTAATCACATCACTGACATCGTGTATGCAGGTTCTTGTTCAATAAGTAACAGTTGACACCCGTAGGTTATACCTTCAGCCTCCTCCCTCTCCCCTCCATACAGCAGTAGTGGCGGGGGTTGGAAGGAGGACTACCAATTCTGAGTAGATGCCGAATGCCTTTCAAATTGCAGACTAGAAAATTCCCAGGCTGCCTAACTTTCACCCTCCAGGAGAAAAAGGTGGAATTATAGTGTCATAGTAAATTTTTCCCAGACTAGTTGGAGTACTTCTGAAGATGATACTTAGAGTAGCTATCATGCTGGTAAATAAATCCAGAATCCAATGATTCTCACTACCTATGCTTTTACTGTCCTGCTCCCATTCACCATTATATCTTACAAGGATTATTGTAATAACCTCCTTTTTCAGTCTGGTTTGTCTAGAGAAACAATAAGATATGTGTGTTTGTGTGTGTGTGTGTGTGTATATATAAACATATATATACATATACGTGAGTATACATATGTAAACATATATATGTATATATCATATATACACCTATACATCCTAGTGATTTTGTTTCTCTCTATATATCTCTGTATATATACATAATATATACAATATATATACATAGAGAGAGAGACAATATATAAGATGGCTCATGTGATTGTGGGCTGATAAGTTCAAAACCTACAGGACAGGCCAGCAGACTGTAAACTCAGAAAGGAGTTGATGCTGCAGTCTTGAGGTAGAATTTCCTCTACTCTGAAATTTCAGTTTTTGCTCTTAAGGCCATCAACTGACTAGATAAGGCCCACCCACATTGTTGAGGGTAATCTCCTTTAGTCAGTCAACTGATTTGGGATGTTAACCATGTCTACCAAATACCTTCACAGCAACACTCAGATTAGTATTTGAATAAATATAGGCACTATAGCCTAGCCAAGTGTACACATAAGAGAACCAGCACACCTCCTAACTGGTTTTATTGCTTCTTCCTATGTCCTACTACACACAATATGTTTTCAACCTAGCAACAAGAGGGATTCTTTAAGACACAAACAATATCATGTCATTCTCCTTCAGACCTTCCAATGGCTCCTCAGATCACTCTCAGTTAAACCCAAGGTCCTTATAAAGGCGTCTAAGGACCTGAGTGACTTGGTCCTCTATGACCTGTCTTCTCATCCTCTACTGTTCTCACCCTGGTCAAACAGTCCTTTCTTCTGTTTCACAACATACCACATGCATTCCCATCCCCAGGCCTTTGAGATGTTTATTCTAACTGTTTGAAATATTCTTCTCCCAAAAGATAAACATGACTAATTTCTCCCATTTTCAAATGTCACCCTCTCAATGTAGCCTACCCTTACCAACTATTTAAAATTCTACCTGACACCTTCCCTCTCTGGCATCCTGCATCCTTATATTCTTCTCTACCTTTTTTTAATAACATTTATTACCTTATATTATAATATGTAATTTACTTTTTTTACATATATCTGTTATGTATTGACTCTCCCTGCCCACCAGAAAGTAATCTCCACTAAGACAGTAGTCTTTGTTTGTTAGTCTCTGATTAGTATTTATTCAATAAACATTTTTGAATAAATGAATAAATTTATGCTAATGCTCTACTAATTGTTTCTTGATTGTTAATTGTAATACATCTAAAAACAACTTTGTTTTACATTCTCCTCTCTTTTTGTCCTTCAACTTGTTCTCTCCCCATTTTTAAGCAGATAATATAATCTAACTTTTTTGGTTTTCATAATCTTTCTATTTTTTAAAAGAAATGATGTAAAGAAGCTCATATTTCTGTCATATGTATTAACTAGTTAATTAGAGGGAGAATAATAATTATGATATGTGCAATTAATTAAAGTAACTGAATTGAGAGATTTAGGCTTCTTGGGTTATAGAAAGAGTTTGAGTAGAAAACAGTCACAGAATTACTAAGGTAACCACAGGAAAGAGATATATATTTTCAAGGCTATAATTTTAGAGAATTTCAGTTTGTTTCAAGAATCACATTTAATCTAATTTATATTACATAATAAGTTTATCAAATTGAAGTCAATTTATAAAATAGTGATAATCTTGTTTTTATCGATAACTCATTTTGACTGATGAGCATTATAATAGCTGAAGCTGAAGTGCATAGAGAGAAGTTTAGATTTACAAAGTTGAAATAGACATTTTTTAAACTTTTATTTTCCTTTATTGTTTATTTTTTTTCCATTCACTTTTACTCACAAGGCAGTTCAAAGGAAAAGTAGAAGTAATAAACCCATTTGGTAGATTTTGTATCACATTCACTGTCAAATTTTTCTTTGGCCTTCAAGAGACACTCTTGGAAGATGCCTCCAAAATTGATTATATTGCACATAAAAATAAGTTGCTGATATAAAAAGTGTAGTAATAAGAATAAGGTTCCAAAAACTTCTGGCTTTTGTGTCTCTTTATGTTGAACCACTCTTCCAATTTCACTACACTGGAGCTGTTATTTCAGATCCTTAAGTGTGCTAAGATTTTTCCAGTTCAGGGCCTCTGCACACCATATTTCTTCTGCCTGAGACACTCTTCATCTGGCTAGAGTAACGTGATATCAGCAGAGATTTAAGTTGCTCAAGGAAGCCTTTTTAGATCCCTCTGCCTAGGCAAAGTTTCTTATTTTTTCTTTAATGACATTTTCCTCCTTCTTATAATTACATGACCATGTAATATAGTTATTTGTGGAACAAATACCTGGCTTGCTATTGGACATTAATTGAAACTGCTCCAATGACTGAAAGACATAAAATAATGTTAAGAACTGAAATATCCATAATGTCTTAGGTGATTTTGGAGAAAAACTCTCATGGAGAAGGCAGTAGCCAGAATTAAGATACTACCAAGGGAATTTAAGGGGCTACTCATATTCTCAAGCAGGTGGCCTCTTTTCCTTAGGACTGACTTTGGAACCACATCAGGAGCTGCTGGATCCTGTAATCACATGGGTGGTGCCCTCTGAACAGATCTTTATTGACCAACAAAAAGCTGTTTGGTTTATGGATGACAGTTGCAAGGTGAAAAACCAGCGTCCAATTTGAAATATTGCAGCACTAAGATCAGCAGATGCAAAGACTGATTGAAGACGGTAAGAACAAATCAGTTCAATGAACAATTTTGCATGCTGTTTTCCTTGTAGTGATGGGAGAATTGAATAATGATGGAAAACTAATATGTGTGGGCTTTTACTGACTCATGAGTGGTGGCCAATGGTTTGACCAAATGGTCAGGCAGGTGGGCAATGGAAAACTGCACTATTAAAGTGACGTCTATATGGGGCATGGCCCAGTATAAATTACTTTGGGATTTAAGGGGCACATTAAAGTAGGAAGTATTGGGGCAGGTATTGAGAAAGTGATACTTGAGGCAAACAGTAAAAAGAATATTAAAGGTAAAGGGAATAGCAAGTTCAAAATCCCTAAGACAGATGCACACTTGGTACCATCAAAGAAGGCCAGTGGGGCTATAACTGGTGCATGGTAAGGGAAAGCAGTTGGCTCTGAAATCAGACAGTTTGCAAGAGGTTTTATTAAATGGATATTTTGTCATCCATATTATCACATTTGTATTTCATCCTGTACAAACTGGGAAGTCGTTGGAGAATTTTGAGCAGAATAGTAAAATGATGTACATTTTGCAAAGGATTTCTCTAGCTTCTGAGTGGAAAATAGACTGGAAAGTTGTGGCAGGCTCAGTGATGTTCACAAATATCTGATGTGCCCCCTACATTTGTCAGCCTTTAATAAGTTAGAGAGTTCCCAAGACCACTCTCACTTCTGACATGACCTGGATGTTTGGGCGTTCCCAAGACCACCCTAAGGTTCAATAATTTGCCAAAACTGCTCACAGAACTGACTGAAAGCTGTTATAGCCACAGTTACAGTTTACTGCAATGAAAGGATACAGATTAAAATCAGCCAGGGGAAGAGGAACATGGAGCAGAGTCCAGGAGAGTTCCAGGTACAGATCTTCCAGTTGTTCTTTCCCAGTTGAGTCACGGATAGCACTAACTTTTCCAAAAAATGATGTGTGACAACATACATAGTGTATTGCCAACCGAGGAAGCTTGCCTAAAATTTGGGAGACACAATTTATCCCATAACGTAGAGGCTTTTTTTCATTCATTGCCTACTCAATGATTAGAACAGTTCCTAACAAATAACAATTACTCAACTGATATTTCTTAAATGAATGAATGAATGAATTCAACAAGTTAAGCATAAAAAATAGCTGCTGGAGATAGAGATCTAAGAAACAATCTCCACCATAAACAAGGTCACATTCTAGTGGAAGAAACAAGTAAAGAACATTACGTGATGAATGCTAGGCCAAAGGTATACAATAGATGCTATTTAGAGACCTAACCTAGAACATGGAGATCAGGGAATTCTTCATAGAGAAGACGGTGACTTGTGTTGAGTGTTAAAATGCTGAAACTTATCATGGAGGATGAAGAACTTTCCATGTATGGGGAATAGGACATTCAAATTCAAAGAGACAAGAAAAAGTATGGCGCATTTGAGGAACTGTAAGTAGTTTGCTGTGGAACCAATAAGAATAGGAAAAAAGGCAATTCTGGGAGGGGGCCTGGAGGCAGATCATGAAAACCCTTACATAAGCTGGAGTTCTGATTTTACCTTTAACACAATGGAAAATCACTGATCCTTTTTAAAGTAGATGAGTGACATAGTCAGTTTGACATTTCAGAAAGGTCATTGACAATGGTGTAAAGAGTTAGTTAGAAAGAAATGAGCAAGACTGAGAAAGGTAAACTTTTGATGTGTAATCAAATGGAATAATCAATAATCAAAAGGAAAAGTAAAATACTGAGAGCCTAAATTTGAAGAGTGACAGGATGGTTAGGAATAACGAATGAAATCGAGAGCTGTGTCCGATGGAAAATTAGTATGTCAAGGTGACCAATTTGATGTAGAGTGTAAAGAAGAAATCCAGGAGGGCATCCAAGTGGCTGATGCCGGCAATAGATAAATTGTGGCATCATTCACTGAAATAATATATCTTTTTGGCACAGTTCAGATAGGAGAAAAGCGGGGGTTTTAGTGGGTAAAAGAGTCAAGGAAGAATCCTTATTGGGCATCTTAATTCTAAGCTAGATCATCTAAGAGTAATATCCCATAAGTAATCAATGCGAAATTTGGGAATTCAGGGCAATTATGGTTGAAAATCATGAGAGTATATTTTGAATATCTACACTGTGCCAGATATTTTTCGATCATGGGAAAACCAGAATTTCACCTTTTAGAAGTTACATTTTAGAGAGATAGCTTAAGTGTGATCGCGCTGTTCCAGAAGTGCTTTTATTCCTTTTTTGTAGCTAGAGTGCATTCATTATACTTTTCTTTTGCTTCTTTATGTGTTATTGTCCATTTTTCCTATTAACATGAATGCCCAGGGCATGGTAATTTCAGAAGTGTAAGTTCCCTCATTTAAAAATCTCAGCCTTGAATTATTTCCTAGCCTTTGAAGTGGATGTGTAGAAGTTATCAAATCACACACCCACAGACACATACAAGCATACGCAGAATAAACTAACCTCAAAGACCTAGCTGCTCATTTAGACCACGTTGGCAGAGTGGATTGCTGCATGACAGATTTGGTGATGGAAATCAGTGCCATTCCGACTGCTGAAACAAGCAGGTTACCTGGACAGGAATCCAGCTCAATCCTCATAGTTTGACAGTTTGGCAAAATATTAATTGTACTTTCTAGAAAGCTCCATGTACTTTTTGTAACCAAAAAAATGAAAAACAATGTTTGGGATTTCCACTCGTTTCTCTAAATTCTCCATCATATCACTAAAGGTGAAGAGAGGTTCTAATGGACAGCATTCCTAAAGTATTAGGATTCATTGGCACAGATGCTTTTGGCAGTATTAATCTCAAACTCTTCTTTTCTATTTGAAATTTCTATTGTACATTTACAATTACCACATACCACCACGGTGGTGAATGGAAGGCTATGATTCTTGAAAAAAATACAAATGATAAAAGGGAAGGGCCACAAGGTCAAAAGATATTTTTATGGAGATTCTTGCAATTTACCAAGTGATGCCTTGGAAAAAAAAACAAAGCTGTTTAAAAAGACAGCAGCTGCTATAATGCAGCTTCATTACAGACCCAGTGGAGCAGAAGCAATGCATCCATTTTGCCTTTTTCTTCATTGATGGTATCAATGGAGCATTAATAGAATTCTTATAGTCTACTGGTACAGTTTAAATTTAGCCTGAGTAAATTTTATATTGACTTTATTATAATACTGTTTTTTTAAACTAGAGAAGAACCTAACTGGTTTATATTTTTATATACAGAAAATGTTACAAAAGGAATATAGCTTCAGATGCACAATAAATAAGCAGTCAATACATTTTTTAATAAATTTATTTTACCATTAGGAGAAAGGTAGAATCTAAGCCTAAATTAAAACTCTCACCAGCAGGCTTGTTTCACTGAAGTGTCACAGTCTTTCTCTAGTTAACAAAGTCAAGGTCCTTTTATTGTTGTTTCTTTATTGATTTCACTTATTTAATTCTCTTTTAACAGAAAAGGCTTGGTTTCTGTTTGTTCTTTTATTTCTTTAACAGCATAAGTTGTGCTTTAAAAATTATGCAAATTACTTAGCATTTATCTTGATTTTTAAAGTCATGTCCAAACTACGAGCCCAGAGTGGTCCACTTACATAAGAGTTTGGGGGCTCAACAGGACCCCAGATGTTTCAAGTGGATTTGCAAATGGCAAAGTGCTGCTTGTTGGATCTGACTGCAAATCCATTTGCAAATGCAAATCCTCTTTCCAAACAGATCAGAGATTTTTAGGTCCAACAAAAATCCTTGAGCAAAGCAAAATGCTGATGGAATGTACATGTGGCACTTCTAAGGGTTTCTATCTTCATGCTCCTGCATCTTCATAGTATGCTTTCAGAGCATGGCAGGAGAAGACAGAATGCAGTGACACTTGTTTTCAGGGGGTTCTGAAGGCACCCTGCTGCAATTTAGGGGCCAGATAGAAGCTGTGGCTAATCTAAACCTCTCCTTTTTTATCTCTACATGAAGTGGCTCGGAGCACCCCCTACTTCTGCTGTGTTCTCTTGATGCACTGGTTGTGTCTTGTAAGACAGTTTCCCTCTGTCCAAAGCCACTGACACTCCCTCTCTTGCGTGACTTTCCTTTTCAGCACATCCTTCCAGCAGATCCACGTCCCCAGGGTCCAGCCCATGAGTGCAGCTCTCCATTGATGCTTGTTTGTTGAATCAGTAACTCATTCAGATTTTTACTCTTCCTTGCCAAATCCTGATA
Organism: Equus przewalskii; assembly: GCF_037783145.1. Classification (NCBI taxonomy): domain Eukaryota; kingdom Metazoa; phylum Chordata; class Mammalia; order Perissodactyla; family Equidae; genus Equus; species Equus przewalskii. The sequence goes on along the minus strand of NC_091835.1, from coordinate 45,226,814 downwards.
ATAATAATAATTGCAAAAAATTTATAGCACTTTCCATGTATATTAACTCACTTAATCTTCACCACTGCTCTCTCACATGCACACTGCTTCCCTTCTCTATGTCCTCTGCTCCTCTAATCTAACAAATTAATTTACACTAACAGGTTAATGGTAGAAAGAAAGCATGACTGGCTTTTCCCCCTCAAATTTGTCATCTTCTCTTCTTACAGTTTGCCACTGCCGTTATTCAAGCCTGCACTGTTGCCACAGCCTCCTAACCCACACCTACCACACTCCAGACTTGCTCTCCTGAAATCCATCCCTCTATATTTTTGCTAAAATGACTGATCTGAACTACAAATCTAATCTTGTCATTATACTGCTTTAATGTTACTCCATCACTTCCAGGATTAAGGCCACAATCCTTTGGATGGAATACAAGGCCTGCTATACCCTCACTCATGTATTTCTTTTCCCACTACTTACTCCTTAGAACTAAATGACTTTTTAATTCAATCCTCAAATACACAATTACTTCATGTCCTTTTAAGGTATGTTAATATGAGTTACCTGAATTTCGCTGGAATGTCTTTCATCTCTCTACCATCCATCTGCTCCAACTTGCCTGCCCACAAGACACACACACACACAAACACCCCTTGACACTAGCCTAGCTTTTGCTCATCCTTTAAGAGCCCAGATTCCATTGGTCACATCTTCCACAGTCTTTGTGGTTGCAGTCCCCAGCCCCAGGTTGTAATAAGTGGATCTCCTCTATGTTCCTATAGTCCTTGGGCAAATGTTTAAATTCTCCACTTAAAGTTTTTTCCTTCCTCATTTTCCTGTGAGCTCTGAGGGCAGGAACAGTGCCATTCTTGTTTGCTTCCCCAACCCTCTGTGTTTGCTATGAAAAATAAAAGGCTGTCAACACATGTGTATTGATATTAAAGATATGTACTTGATAACAAGCAGTTCTCAGAGAAGTATGCCTTTGACCCACAAAAAGGAATTTGTGAATGAGAAACATGAGGATCATAGCTGATGGTCAACAAGATATTTTGATGCAACAAGATCCTTCCCCACTGCCTTCAAAATCTCTTAGAAGATCATTTAGTCAGTTTGTGAATAAGGCTGATTGGAGGTGAAAGTTGAAACTATACCTAGCCATGCAAAACCACAATGAACAAAATCTGAAATATGTCAATCAGAAAACTAGTATCCTGAGGGGGAGTTTAAAGGTACAGATTTGTATTTAAGTAAGGAATTCTGAGGCTTTATCGAACATTATGCCAAAATAATGGGTTTGTTCAATCAAAATAATATTTTATTCATCTGTAAAAGATCATTTAAACAGATATTTTACCATAAAAAAGGAAAAGAAGCAACTAACTGACTGAATTATTTGTTTTTTGAATTCTCTTTAAGAGCCACCATGAAGCCAAAGCCTGAGTTTCTTTATTTAGGAAGACCAGGCCAGTGCCTTTATCCTCTTGTGATCCAGAGATCAGCACAATACGACAAAGTTTTCCAGGGACAGTGGAGGAGCTTAATAATTGTGGAGATGGCCTTTGAACAGTGTGTAAGATAAAGAAAATTATACTAAGCCTATGATTTGGGGGAAGTTCTCCAAATGATTTAGCACATTAAGAGTTTTTTCCGTCTTCCTTATAAGGCTGAATTGCAAATGTCACCACCTTTTGGATCTCAAAGAGTAAGTGATTGTGTTCAAAGATTTTTGATGCTTTCATCGCATGTATTTTATTAGACAAGAGATATTCATTTACAAGCAATACCTACTATTTTCCAAATTGAGCCACATATTGGAGAAAACATATATACTTTAATTATTTTTATGCCTACTGTAAATGAGACATTTAAATTTGGAAATATCAAGGTAGTAAGAACTTACATGTTCATAGTACAAATTTGGCTTTCTGTAAACACTTATTTCCAACTTATGTTGAAGATATTAAAATAACTTCTGGCTGAAATTTGATGATAGAAGGAATAATTATAATGCAATTTATTTGGAAGTTACAACTATGGTCAGCTATTATTGTCTGAAGAGATACTTCTATTCTTATAATCATTAGGCCAAAGTTTTGACACCAATATAAAATTCAGGTTTTCAGAGATTTAAGTATCATCAAAAGGCAAGAATACTCTCTTCTTACATAAACTTAAATAAAGTGTCTTATTTCCTTTAAAGATCCAAGAAATTTAAGTAGATAGCATTTTTGTAACATGACTTATGCTAGTTACAATCATGTCTTTATTTAAAAAAACAAAATTCTAAAAATTGTTTGAATCTGAGAATGTTTGCTGTTCTCATTTGCTTTGAAGCAATATTAGAGACTAATTTTGAATGTCAAACTTGATCCATCATGTGGTTTTGAGTGTTAAAAGTAAAACTATAAGATCCTGTTGTAATATAATGCTGTTTTTATAAAAAGACACTTACTCATTGACCAAATGTCTTAAGTTTCCTTTCTAATTTGTTATTAACTCCTCCACATGAAATAGTAGTCAGTTATATAGTAGGAGTCTTGCCATTCCCAAGTAGGACCATTACAACAGAATAACCTCAACTAACTTACTGACAGATGTAATGCTCAGGTTTTGGGTTTTTTTATATGTTTCTTTTGCTGTTCCATACGACCTATCTACAGAGTAAATATTACTGAATGTCTTCTGTATTTGCAAATGGTCTCTGTTTCCCAGAAAACACCAAATTAGGGGGCAGCCTGGTGGTGTAGTGGCAGTGGCCTGAAGTTCACAGGTTCGGATCCTGGGTGCAGACCTAGCACCACTTGTCAAGCCATGCTGTGGTGGCATCCCACATAAAATAGAGGAAGATTGGCACAGATGTTAGCTCAGTGACAATCTTCCTTGCCAAAGAAATAAAGAAAAATAAAACACCAAATTATCCAATGAATATGTGAGAAAGCAAAGGGCACCAGTCTGTGGTGCAGAAATAGTTTCCAAATACTTGTTTTTGTGCCTTCTCAATAATTAGAAGTTTGAATACCTGGCAGAAATAATCTTGAGCAAGTATTAACACACATCTATTGCACCAAAAATGTTTTAAAAGTATGTGGCACAATTAGAAGAGTTGGGTTTTTTTTACATATCAATCTATACATCCAAATTCTTATGGCTAGTTTCTGAAGCTTAGACAAAATTAAATACCTGATATTTTTTATCTTACCAAGAATAATGTAATACTTCCAAAAGATTCAGCTATTAAAAATGAATAAAAAGCATGCAATTTAGTAAACTGTAAATCTACTAGTGCAAAGAAGCAACTACATCAAAGGCTACTTGAGCAATGTTGCAGCTATTAAAAGAAAATGATAGGACAAACATAATGTTTTTAAATACAACACTCCAAAATAACGACTATATTTCTAAGTACAAAGAGAAATATACATTTCTCCTACCCCAAACCCCAGAGTACTATATGTTCAAAAACAAAAGATCAAGAACTAAGTACTTCAGTGATATGTCTACCATAAGGATCAGAATTGGAGTTATACTTGAGGTCTTAGGTGAAATGAGTTTGACGAATTAGGTTGGGTTACTGGCTGTCAGTGCACTACATAAAAAACACTGCACATACAGAGCTTAGTGAAACTAGCTGTTTTCTGCACAGGAAAATTCCTTGATAGAGTTAGCATGAAGACAAATGAACTGTTATCCCCCAAGAAAGGTGTCCCTTTAGGTTAGGTTTGAGGTTAGCAATACCAAACAGTAAGAACACTTGACTTCCCATGGCTGACAGACTCATTACCTTTGTAAATATTGAGGCTTAGCTTTGAATCCTGGAATTCTTCTTTGAGTTTCTAGAGAGTGCTAGTAACTAACCAATTACCAAAACAATAAAGACATTAAAGTGGGAAAAGATAAAAGGAATGTAGGCAAATTTTCTTAATTTCCTATCATCAAACAAAGTTGTTTAAACTTTCTCCTTTATTATTACATCCTTACCCCTTCCATGTATTCAAAGCCTTTTAAATATATTCCTGTTATTCACCATAAAAAAGATCCTGTAAAAACAAGATATTGTTTTTCTTATTAACAGGTGAGAAAAGGAGAAAGCAAACAGGATTAATTCTAAGATGGCAGTGGCAGGATTCAAAACCATGCTTGTCAGTGTCCAAAACTAGTGTTTTTTCCTCATTTTTTTTTCATATGGAATTATTTCTCTGGAATCTACTTATTTTGTTTATGATAGCTGTCAATTCAGTCTCATGTAAATTATACATTTCTCCGTATGTCTCTTCTATTATTTTCTTCATACTTTTCAATTACTTCACTTACATGTTCAAATACTGATAGAAGATATTTAAGGAAATTTTATTTAAAATCCTCAAATATCACTCCATTAGTTATTTTCTTTATATGTTGTTTAATATTTTTTCACTTAATATATTGTGGATGAGATGCTGTTTTATACAATTAAGTAATCTTTTTCAACTTATATTTCAATGGTTACAAATAATTTCATCTTATATCTGTATGATAATTTATGCACTCTAACAATTCTTTTTAAAATTTTGCTAACATACACACAAAATGTAAAAATCACCCATAATATCACTACCAAAAGTTCAGGCAAAGTAGTAACAGTCCTCTCTTCTGCTCATGCCATACTTTTCCCAGAGATTAACTTTCTGTGTGGATTTTTCCCAATACTTTTTTGAGTTTATAATTATACATCAATAGGTACATATGCAAATTTGATACAAATATCACTTATCAGCTCTTAATTTCCTCAGTACTACCCATCTTGTGTATCCTCGACCCCCACACTCTCTGGCAGCCACCAACCATACCCTATGGCCTCTTGCTCAGGCCCAAGTAGATCTGCTGCTTGGTGACAACCAGTGGGTTGCACTACTAATATAGGACTCTTCCCCCTTAGCCTTTGCTATGTAGCCAGGCCAATCAGTAAATTCTCAAAGATTCTAGGTGTTTCTTCCCCTGGCAACCACATAGAAGAATTTAGGATCTTGCATCACAAGCTGCCACTAAAAGGGAAGAATGATACAGTATGCAGTAGGCTATTGTAAGTGGAATTGTTCCTTAATTTCCTTTTTGGATAGTTCATTACTACTGTTTAGAAAAACAGCTAACTTTCGTATGTTAGTCATGTATCCTGACACCTTGCTGAAGTCTTTTATTAGCTCTAATGGGTTTTTTTGCATATTCTTTAGGGCTTTCTACTTAAGATAATGTTATTCACAAAATAGATATACTTTTACTTTTTTCTTCTAATTTGTACATGTGTTATTTCTTTTTCTTGCCTAATTCCTATGGCTAGAACTTCCAGTACTGTGTTAAATAGAAGCAGTGAAAGCAGGAATTCTTGTCTTGTTCCTGATCTTAGAAGAAAGGTTTCAGTCTTTCACCATTGAGTATGATGTTAGCTATGGGTTTTTCATATAGGACCTTAATCATGTTGAAGAAGTTCCCTTCTATTCTTAGTTTTTGAGTTGTTTTATCATGAAAGAGTGTTGTATTCTGTCAAATCTTTTTCTGTATCAGCTGGGATAATTATGTGTTCCTTTGTTCTATTTCTGTGTATTAAACCACTTTTGCATTCCTGAGATCACTTTCACTCGGTGATGATGTATAATCCTTTGAATATACAGCTGAATTCAGTTTGCTGAGTATTTTGCTGAGAATTTTTCCAAATATATTCCTAAGAGATATTAGCCTGTAGTTTTCTTTTCTTGTAGGATTCTTGTCTGGCTTTGGTATTATGGTAATGCTGGTATCAGAGAATAAGTTAGAAAACATTCCCTCTTCGATATTTTTGAAAGCCTGAAAAGGAATGGTGTTAATTCTTCTTTAAATGTTTGATAGAATTTGCCAGCAAAGCCATTTGGTTCTAGGCCTTTTTTTCTTGGGAAGTTTTTGATTATTAATTCAGTATCCTTACTTATGGATCTATTCAGGTTTTCTCTTTCACCTTGAGTCATTTTAATAGTCCATGTCTTTCTAGAAATTTTCCCATTTCAGTGAAGTTACCTAATTTGTTGGCATGCAATGGTTCATCATTTCTTTTTATTTCTGTGAAGTTTGTAATAATATCTCCACTTTCATTTAAAATTTTAGTAATTTGAGCATTCCTTCTTTTTATCTTAGTCAACATAGCTAACATTTTGTCAGTGTTGTTGGTCTTTTCAATTAATCGACTTTCAGTTTTGTTTATTTTCTCTATTGTTTTTCTTTTCTCTATTTCATTGATTTCTTCTCTAATCTTTATTTCTTTCCTTCTGCTAGTTTTCTTTGTGTATTACATATTAAACTTATGAAAACCTAGTTTGAATAGTACAAACTTAGTTTCAATAGGATACAAACCCTCTGCTCTTATAAATCTTAGACTTTCTCCCTTTATGTAGTTATTGTCACAGATTACATCTTTATACATGGTATACCTATTAACATACATTTACAATTATTGTTTCATGCATTTGCCTCTTGAATTGTATAGAAAAAAGGAGTTACAAACAAAAAGTATAATAATTCTAGCTTTTATATTTACCTATGTACTTACTTGTACCAATGCCCTATGTTCTTTCATACAGCCTAACATTACTGTCTGGAGTCCTTTCATTTCAGTCTCATGGACCACAGTTAGCATTTCTTGTAGGCCAGGTCTACTAGTAACAAATTCCTTCAGGTTTTGTTTATCTGGAAATGTCTTAATTTCTCTTTCATTCTTGAAGGATACTTTTGTAGATATGAAATTATTGGCCGAAAGCTTTTTTCTTCCATCCATGACTTTAAATATGTCTACACTTTGCCTTCTGGCTTCCGTGTTTGCTGATGAAAAATCACCTATTAATCTTATCGAAGATACTTTGTATGATATTAGTCACTTCTTTACTGTTGCTTTCAAGATTTCTTTTGTGCCTTTCAACAATTGACTACAATGCACTGCAGTGTGGCTGTTCTTGAGTTTATCCTACTTGGAATCCATTGAGCTTCTTGCATGTGTATATTCATATCTTTCATCAAATTTGAAGAATTTTTGGTCATCATTTTTTCAAATATTTTTTTTCTACCTCTTTCTATCTCTCTTCTTCTTCTGAAATGCCCATGAAGCACATATTAACACACTTGAGGGTATCTTACAGGTCCCTCAGGCTCTGTTCATTTTTCTTTATTCTCTCTTTCTTTCTGCTCCTCAGACTGGATAAATTCAATTGCCTTATCTTCATACTCTCTGATTCTTTCTCTGCCTATCCAAAGCTGTCATTGAATTCTTCTAGTGAATTTTTCTACAATTGTACTTTCCATCTCCAGAATTTCTGCTTGTTTTTTTTCATAATTTTTCTCTTCAGTAACATTTCCTATTTGTTAAAAACTACTTATGCATACTTTGGGCAGCGTTATTCATAATAGGCAAAAGGTAGAAACAACCAAAACACTCATCACTGAATGAATGGATAAACAAATTGAGGTATATATGTAAAATGGAAGATTATTCAGACATAAAAAGGAATGAAGTGCTGACGATGCTACTACTTAGATGAACCTTGAAAATATTATCTTAAATGAAAGAAGCCAGCCACAAAGCATCATATTTTGCATGATTCCATTTATATGAAATACCCAGAAAAGGCAAATCCATGGAGACTGAAAGCAGATTAGTGGTTGCCAGGAGATGAAAGGAGGTGGAAATGGGGAGTGATTACTTAATGGGGAAAGGGTGTTCTTCTGGAATGATCAAAAAGTTTTGAAACTAGAGAGAGGTGATGGTTGTACAACATTATGAATGCACTAAATGCAACTGAATTTTACAGTTTAAAATGGCTCATTGTATGCTATGTGACTTTCACCTCAACAAAAACAAACAGTAGGGAAGGCCTGAAACACGTTGTTGAACCTAAGAGACAAACATAAAACCTTGAACCCAAAAATGACAGCATACATATTCTTTTCAGGTACAAATGAGACATTTACTAAAACTGACAATATGCTGGAACATAAAGCAAGCCCACAGTGAAATTAAACTAGAAATAAGTAAGAAAAAGACAAAAAAGTAGGCTTCAAAATTAATCTATTCACTTCTAAATAACTAAAAAACCTAAATAACTTCTGGAAAAAAAATGTCACCTTATATGGATGTCTCATAAAATATCCTCACTTACATGTAGTAAATTCATGCTTAAAGAAGCTGAATAAGTGACTACCCCAAATAACATAAGTAGTTAAGTGGTGGAGTCAGAATTCAACCTCAATTCTGTGGTTCTTAATCAGTATGTTACTGATTATACTCACATATATAAATTCAAGTGTTTTGAGGAAGATACTAATAAAGGTATAGTAATGCTTATAATCCCTGCATGAGCCTGTTAGGTTAAGTTTGTTCAGTGCAATCATCAGAACCTTTAATTCAAGCCAACTGTGCTGTGCATGTCATTGTTCTTAGAGAAATCAGGTTAGACCATGGGTGTAGATTAGTCTACTACCATCGAAAAAAAATCTACTTTGAAAGACATACCTTTTCCTGTAGGCCATGCATGCAAAGAATTTCAGCAAAGAGTGCAAATTAACACAAACTGGAAATTTCACAGTGATAGTAGGAAATTTGCCGAAAGTAAAAATTCAGGGAATCAAGTTGTATCATAACTGAATACATAATAGAAACTTTTGAGGGAAAATGTCTATAAATGAAGAAAATTCAGTGAACTAATTTATTTAAACTTTTTAAAATTATTTACTAATGTTACTACTAATTGTTAATTTTTTAATAAATCAAGGTATTTGGGAAGAATTTTAATCATAAATTTGGCGCTAATTAGGAAACAGAAAATGATATAGGCTAGTGATAAATAAATACTGCTTTCCATCAGTGCTCTCAACCAAGTCTCCTGCTTCAGCCATGACATCGATGTTCTAAACTCTCTATCTGATTCCAGCTTTGAGATATGTTTCTGACTTCCTCAATGTGTATCTCCTTCACGCAGTCCTTACAAACATGTGTCCCAGTAGAAGATCAATTTTTCTCCCATATCACATTTACGCTTACCCTTTTATATTGGTTAAAAACACTAGCATTTAAACAGTCTCCTTCAATCTGAAAATTCTGGAAGCAACCCGGAAATTTTACTCTCTTGTTCACTCTATATCTAAATGATAATGAAATCCTGTCAATTCATTTCTTCTTTTCCACACACCTCTCCCATTTTAACCCTCTCCCTTAAGATCCTCATGATATTTTACCTAGTCTTTTCCAATAGCCTCCTAACTGATGTACTTTCACTAATCTTTTATACTTAATTAAGTCTTCAAATGGACTCTAAAGTTATCTTCCTTTAAAAAATATGCTCATGTTATTCAACCATTCAAATTTCTATTAATTCTGTATCAATTAGGATTAAGACCAAGGCCAAGTTTAAGACCCTACTCGAGTTCTTTGGATAAATACCCAGCAGTGGAATAGCTGTATCATACAGTAGATCTATCCTTAATTTTCTCAGGATACTCCATACTACTTTCCATAGTGGTTGCACCAGTTCATAGCAGCATTATACACAATAGCCAAGACATGGAAGCAACCTAGGTGCCCATCAAGGGACAAATGGATAAATAAGATGTGGTATTTATACACGGTGGACTACTACTCAGCCACAAGAAATGATGAAATCCGGCCATTTGTGACAACATGGATGGACCTTGAAGTTAATATGCTGAGTGAAATAAGTCAGAGAGAGAAAGTCAAATACCATATCATCTCAATCATAATTAGAAGATAAAAACGACAAAAAAACACAAAGTATTGGAGATTGGACTGGTGGTTACCATAGGGGAAGGGGGGAGGGGGGAGGGCAAAAGGGGTGATTAGGCTCACATGTGAGGGGGTGGACTATAATTAGTTTTCAGGTGGTGAACATGATGTAATGTACACAGAATTCGAAATATGATGTACATCCGAAAATAAATTAATTAATTAATTAAAAAGAAAAACGCCTTGATCTAGCCCTATCTTCTCCTTCAGCCTCTCTTCAGGACAATGCCTTCCAGGTTCTCCATGATTCATTTATACCAAGCTTTTCACTAGTTCCTAAATTCTCCATGACTTTTTTGTCCCAGGACTTTTACACGTTTACACATCCTATTTCCCCCGTGTGTATCCTATCCTACATTTCTGCTTCATGAATTTACCCTCATATTTTAAGATCAGATCATTTCCTTTGTGGAATCTTTGCTGGCATCTCCTGGGAGAGTTTGACATTCCCAAGCCTGTGTTTCCTCAGAGTTTTCTTCATTTCTTATCATAACATTTATGGTATACTACAATAATTTACGTTTGTCTATCTTCTTCTCTACATAATAAGTCTCTGCCTTAGGGATTCTCTTATTTACCTTTGTACTCAAATGAAATTCATAATATAATAGGCACTCAATAAATGTTGCTTGATCAAAAAAAGATTGATAAAAGAAAAAAAGAATGATAGCGTAACCTCAGAAACTGGTCCCCTAACTGAGAAATATTTTCTAATGTTAATGCCAGCAAATTTTCAGATGGTGTTAGATTTTTCTTCTTGTGAAAATTGCAAGATGACAAATACAATAAGAGCTAAGGATTATGAAGCTCTGATTAACCAAAAACGGGAAGAGTAAAACAAAAGGAAAAGTAAAAAAAGAAAGTAAACACGATTCTCTCAGCATGAAAGAAGAACGAAAAAGAAGGGGATTAGGGAAGGCAATAATTAAGCAAACTTTAAAAATCATGGAAGAGTAAGGATGTAGATACCATGAATTTGATCATAAAATTATGGAATGTTTAACAGTTTGTAACTTGGATAGGGAAATTTCAGAATAATTTCACTTAGCCTTTAAACTAATAAAACCATCTGATCCTAAGTCTTGGATCAGATTGAAAAAATCATTTCAATATGGTTTGAGTAAAGTCCCACATTACAAAGTCAACACAGAGGTGCTGGCAGCATGTTTTTGTATTTAAGAGGTGTCAACCATTATTAGTCCACTTATCCTCAAAACTAAAATAAAATTCCCTAATTTTATGTCAGGAAATAATATTTCTCTGCTCCACTATGGCATTTGTTATCAGTCATATTGCCTCTAATACCTTCTTTCACTAATCTATCCTATACACAATACATTTCCACAAAAAGAAATTTCTTGTTTTATCACTACTCTACATCAAAATCTTTCTGTGGTTACCCAAAAGCCTATTAACGTAAGTTAAAAATATATATTTTTGCAAAGCTTCTCAATGTCATCTTTTACCACTTCCTTGCTTCACCCAAACCAAGCAAAGGCATTATATGATTTGTAATCCAAGATTGCTTTCCAATCTCTTGCTCCCCAATTTTCTCATTCTCTCTAAAACTTTGTTCAGAGTTTTCCTGTTTCATCTTCTCTACCATATCCAATTTAAAGCTTTTTTTTACTATCTTCCAAAATGTAAAATTTTTGTTCTGATTTCAGACAGACTCAGATTTATATCCTAACTCTGCCACTTGAAAAGTGGATGAAGTCACAAATTCTCTACAGTTTTGATTCTTTTTTGTAAAATAGGTAAATAACAATGCCTAGTTGTACCCTTGGATTATCTTGCCTCAATAAGTCAAGGAAGCTTTTTGCCTGTTTGCCAAAAGGCAATGCTTCTTCCATCTATAAACATATGGAATTGGTAAACTATGTCTAAGACTGGCTTAGGGCAACCTATTTCCATGAGTAAATTATAATTTATACAAAGGAAAGAAAAAAACACTTGCAGTATTTTCAATGTTATACACTACACAAAATTATGAGAAATTTTGCAGACTTGGGACTTGGAGATAGTAGTTAGTAAAGTGCCTGGCACGTAATAATAGAATAATAATAGACGGTGATCGTTATTAGTAGTACTATTATTAATAGAATTATTGCTGTTTTTATTAATGTGCTTATTTTCTCTGTTACCGTAGCGTTTTCTGTCTATCTAGTCATATCCTTTTTTCAACTATTTGTATACATGTGTCAGTCTCCCTGCTCATTTTGTAGCTTTCTTGACATTAGAGATAGTGTCTTAATCTCTCTGTCTTTTAAGTAATCTTCCCCCCATACAAGAATTCAATAAATATATGTTGAATTGAATAATATATATTAAATATCTAATAGATATTTAAGGTAGGCTATAAGATAAACTGTGATTTTCTTTGTAATAAACATCACAGTAAGAAACATGAATGACTGTGAAAACTCTTGGTTTTCCTAGTGTTTCTTATAATTCAGGATCCTGTGCAATAATGATGCTAACATTTCTTTTCTTGGTCTACTAGAGTGGACTCAAGTGGGTCAAATTACTCAAAGCTAAAATACTAATGAGTAAACCTAATTTATTTTGCTGACTCATCTTTCTGGTTCACTCCCTCTCTTCTTCATACCCAGTGAGTATGCTCAAGTCACCTCCTCTGAGAGGTCTTCTGGGGTCACCTTATAGACCAGAGAACTTTCATATCATTTCACCAACCATGATATTTTAGATTTATTTATTTTCTATTTCTCATCCCTAGACTGTAACTCCATGAGAGCACACTTTATTTTGTTATCTCTGTATCCTTTGCATTTAGAAGAGTACTTGGAGTGTGATGGACATTCAAAAAGCATCATTTTTTAAATTATTAATTAATAAATGAGTGAAAATAAAGATGTCTGCATGCATGCCTTTTTGGTATATAAAACTCTAAAGAACTGTTAGAGTCATTCAAGAGACTATAATTTTCATTACAAAAAAAGAAAAAGAAATCAAGTCAATTGATTGAGTTGGCAATTGTCATCTAGTTAATTTTTCTAGCCAGTAATACCAACCAGTCCTTATGGTGAATTCAATTTTTAATTTGTTTAAATTAATTACTTGTAATAATTGATTTAATTTAATTAACTTAACAAAGCTAATGGGTTTTTTTCTCTTTTTTTCAGTTTATCACATAGGAAAAAAACTGAAATATCACCATGACTTCTAAATTATTACTCTTAACCTGCTCAAAATATTTGCATTTAGCGTTATGGTAGAAAGGTGGAGAAGAAGACAGGAAGAAGAGTGTCTAATTAGCAGGCTGACACCTATTTAGCCCTCATGGATTGGAGTCATTTATATAATTCGCACCAGAACTGGCTTTCTAAGGGTTTCACCCACAGATATGAAGAGGAGAAAATGGTACTCACAATGGATCTTTAAGCTACTTATGCTTGTTCCTGTTAAGACTCCAAGTGAATACAATCAGAGGCACAAAAAAGATCCAACAATCCATTCATGTTCTTTGTGCTTGCATTCTACATGTTTGTTTGCTACAAAATACCTGTAAATTACACTTTCTGATTACCCGGAATATATTGTGTACATATGAACAATCCATCCAACAACCAAGCCTCATTATTTTTTAATTCTCTCAAATTCTATAACTCATTTTTAAGTTAAAAAGCATTTATGTACTGGCTCTTGTGTGTAAAGCACTGTGTCAGGGACTGAGAATAGACCAGTAAACCAGATATGATCTCTTTAAGTAAAATGTTGACTAATGGGAAAATATACACAGTAACAGGAAAATATAATGCAATGCAAGTGCTGTGATAGAACTAAGCAAAAGGATAGTATACAAGCACATAAGAAAGTACTTACCAATTCTGAGTATAGCCTCAGCTATGAAGAATAGAAGGTTATGAGAAGGAGTAATGTCTAGGCAATAATAGTTGGAAAACGAATAGTATAGATGCCACCATTTTCCCAAGAAGATGACGTTGCTAATCCTTTACACTCCTTAACTTGTTGTCGTTACACTCCTTAACCTAATCCTCCAGGAAGCCATGGTCAATCTGTCAAAATTATAGGTTATAAAATCTACTTACTGTCACTCTGTTTTAAGTGGATATATGTAGGACAAAAACAAATAGTGGTGAAGAAAGTGGGAGAGAGAGAGATAAGGGTCCAAAGTCAATGCAGATGTCAATATGAAAGAGAATGGCACAGACGGGAAATTTCACATGTTCAGTATGACTGAAGCATAAAGTTTAAAGGAAGAATGATGAGAGATAAAGCTAAAGAACTAAGCTTAAACACGTTGATGAATGGTATTCTAAGCGATATTAAGAAGTTTGAACTTGATTATGAGGGCAATAAGGAGAGGACCAAACTTTGTGGCCCTTCGGTTCTCATCCATTATAACCACAGCAGTTCTTCAACCTCATGGATACTCTTAGCTTCCTTTTTCTCTCAGTTCATAACCACAACCGTGACTTGGTCTTTATTTTGAAGCCTCAACTCACTGGATTTGGTCTTTTCTTAAAGGCTGCATCTTAATGGTCTGGCCTTTGAATTGATGAGACACAATTTCATTTTTCAATCCTTCTATTTTTTGGTCTTTCTATATGCCCTGTACATATAGGGTATATAATTAATTCTTTCTCTTCTGGACTCATACTTTTCTTTTTTGTCCTCAGGAAGACTCACCCTGAGCTAACGTCTGTTGCAAATCTTCTTCTTTTTGCTTGAAGAAGATTCGTCCTGAGGTAACATCTATGCCAATATTCCTCTATTTTGTATGTGGGTCGCCCCCACAGCATGGCCACCGACAAGTGATATACGTCCACACCTGGAAATAGAACCTGGGGTGCTGAAGCAGAGTGCACTGAACTTAAGCACCAGGCCACAGGGTCAGCCCCTGGACTCATAAATTTCTTATAGACATTTGTCAGCTGCAGCGTGACTAGAGTTAAGCTTTCAACATTTGGCTTCCAGGAATCCTTCCCTACTCTACTTGTAGATAGGTCCATTTTCCATATTCCAGATCATCATAGGCCACAGTTTTCCAAATGTTACACAACCAGATTTCGCAGGTTGAAGTTTCGCTACCTCCTACAACAGTTTCCTCACCCTTTTCCAGCCTCCTCTGACAGCTTTCACGCTGCCTGCCAATCTAACCCAAAGCACTATCCATAATTCAAGTGATTTCTCCCATGCTTACTTGATCCTGCACCTCAGGCTCCTAGCTTCCGCTAATACATGTTGGCTAGATTTTACCACTCCTTTAGAATTCCTTTCCCCTGAATAAGTATAGCACTTTCTCAGCTGAATTATGTTGTGCCTTAGCCTTAGTTATTGATCTGGCAGCCAGGAGAGAGGTGGGTGAGGGTAGATCCTGAGATGCATAGTACTTGTTTGCTTGCAAAGTCGAGTCCTCTGCATCTGCCTCAAGCACGTGATGTTGAGGGAAAGCACTGGCCTTTAACATGAAGTATTGGGCCACTTCTAAAATGCAACCATTAGGGGCATCTGGACAGTCAAGTTTTATGAGTGTATTGACCCAGATATCCTAATCTCAATTCACAGGTCTTCGCTTCTTCCTTCATAAGAGTTAGCAGACACCAGGGATGAGAAATCAACTTTCTTAGGATCTCTGCTACTGTTACACTTAATTCCCAGGCTTGTTTCTCTCATTTTCTGCACTCTGGCTACAGAAGATGTGTCCTTTTCTATGCAACTAAGGAGGTCCTCTGACTCTTATGCTTCTTCAATTGCTGAATAAGCAGTCTCACCCTTCACCGTTGTTTTTGAATGCCTCACTGGCTCTCAGGGGGAGCCTCTGATTACATTGTCCTTGTAGTTATGCTCCCCTCCAGCTTTCAAGATTCTGAGATATTGCACCCACTAGTGAATCCTCTTGCAATGTTCACTCATATGGGTTCACCACCAGTGAAATTTTCAGCAATCCCACTGCTACAGCATGCGCTTTATTTATCTCCAGTGCTCCAGTTACAAAATCTCATTTTACATTTTGATTCTTTGAATGACTCCAGGCACCAACCATCTTGGACTGACTTCCCAGAAAAACAAACTCTATGTTGGAGATTTACATACAGAGAATTTATTGGGGAGTACCTGCAGGATTAATACTTCTGGAGGAGTAAAGGAAATGGGATCTTCTTTTAGAAGTACACCCTGTATTTAGTTGCAAAAACTGCAAAGTCAACAGCAAAGGACAAGCCTACAGAAAGGGCGAAGAATTGGGAAGACTAATGCAATCTATCATAACCCAGTATCCAGGGTTGATAAGTATAGTTCCTAAAAGAACAAGGGTCTCAAATGTACTTGATATAGAGGAAAAGAACATGATGTTTTTCTGTTATGAACAATACGTACGACACATTTGTGTGTTTCTCTAATCCATTCGCTGAAGAAGATATATAATTTCTACTTTCTAATTGAGGCCAGAGCAGGAGAAAGCTCTCCAGCAGGTCCACACTGTTTTGCCACACAAGCTGTATGATCTAACAGCTACCAATTATGCTCAAAGCATTAGCAGTAAATAAAAACCTATAGGGAACATCTGGAAAGCCCCCAAAGGAGAATCGCAATGCTAAGATCCTGGAGTAAAGTCATGGTTTCCTTTTGTTATAAATGCTCTCATTTTAGAAGCATCTTCTGGCCTCCAGTGGACCTTTTAAAGATTAATCATGAGACATTGAGCGACTTGAGCTGTCCATCAGGATTGATATTAAAAGGTGAAAGGTAGATGTGGTGGGTCTTTTTTTAGGAGAGATTGATGGCATGTTTCTGTTTATGATAGAAAGTTGACTCATTTTTGTCAAATGGACTCATTTATGCTAAGTTAGGAAGTTGTGTGAGATGTAAGTACTGGTAGAAAGGTGAGAATCAATGCTGAGTAGCAGGAGTGGCTGGCTAGTGCTGATCCTGGGCTTATTCTCAATAGCATTTATTTCTTACCCTCCCCTCACAGGAAGGCTGACATCTACGGGATTCATTTTCCAAGATTCCACATTAGCTGGTTTCTAGCTGAGTTCAGCCAATGAGCATCCTTGGCAAAATACTGGTGAATGGAAAGAAAGGAGAAGCCAGGGTTTTTCTCCTTCCTCTCTGCCTAAAGTGTTGTCTTTGGCAGCAGCAGCCCCATTTACTCAGCAGCTTCTGCTCCTGCCAGGCAGTCCCAATGATGAAGAATTTGTAGGTGAAATTGTCCCCTAGGCTGCAACATCACATCCTCCCTTTGACCTTCTACTAGTGACATCTTTCTGTTCTTAATCTGTGGATTGTCTCACCATTTCCCATTTGGCTTCTCAGCTCTTCCCTTACCTGCATAATCACTATATTACTGTCTTGGACTAATTGAGGTGGTTTCTGCTTTCCTGGAGAGACCTCTCATGGATAAAATAACCATTGATAAAATATTTTGACACTCAGTAGTGACTGTCACAGTATAACAAGGAAGGATACTTGGACTGAGTGTAAATGTAAGAAAAACTGATCAAATGTTACTTTAAATCTTATATTTTCATTTTCTAGAAATAAAAATTATTCCTCAAATTTTATACTAATGTATGGTTATAGCTACAATGATTAAAGCAGAAAATTAGGAAGAGCATCACAGAAATATGTATTAATACCTGCAAAAGTTAAATTCCGTTAATTCAAGACGTTCATTCAATTTAAGCACTTCTCTTTTTTTAAAGTTTTTATTCAGTTTTGTCTTTGGTAAATGGCATCTCGCATATCTCTGAGCACTGCCATATAATAAGTATATGAAATATTACTTATTAAAATATATTATTGTAAATAATTTGAGAAGCTTTAAATTAAATAGCTATTTCCAAAAAACTCAAAACACAGTAATATAAAAGTTTGCCAATAATCAATTCATACTAGTCCTAGAAAATAAATATGTAATGCTAATCATCACCTCAGAAATCACGATTTACTGAGAAGGTGCTTTAAGTAATATTCTAAGATAAACTCATATAAAAAACTCTAGTGAAGAGGTAAATCTCTTATGTATTTTTCAATGCATAATGATATTGATACTAACCAAACTATATTGTTGTAATTAATCTAAAAAATTAGACAGGGGTGGGCCAGCCTGGTGGCGCAGTGGTTAAGTTCGTAGGTTCCACTTTGGTGGCCCAGGTTCGCCAGTTTGGATCTGGGGTGCAGATCTATGCACCACTTGTCAAGTCATGCTGTGGCAGGTGTCCCACACATAAAGAAGAGGAAGATGGACACAGATGTTAGCTCAGGGCCAGTCTTGCTCAGCAAAAAGAGCAGGGTTGGTGGCAGATGTTACTCAGGGCTAATTTTCCTCAATAAACAAATAAATAAATAATTAGACAGGGAATTCTACAGTTATACTTTAAAGATTCTTTTTTTTAATTTGCTGTACCAGGCAAGGGCTCAATGCTGAGTCTCTGATGATTAATAAAACGTTATACCTAAATGAGCTTGAACGAAAAATATCCTCTGTTATCTTCTGGAAAAAAATGGAAGGGACCCTAGCAGAGTTGGAAATTAACACCTTTTAGAGAACCTAAACCTAAATCTGAAGCACTCTGAGTGTCTCGAGAGCACTTCCAGAAGCAGATGGCTAATGAACATTGACTATTAACCAAGATTCTCAGAACAAAGAGATGACTGCACAAAGTAGACAGCTTCCATCACGGACCATCAAAATAATATAGTTACAGATAATAGAATGGCTTTGGACAATAGGCCAACCAAAAGCATTGCCAATACTTCATGTTATACCCAAATTAATATTACAAGCAAAATAAAACAATCTATATTGAAGCAAAAAGAAAAGGCAGCCTGGCTACCTAGGAAATCACTGGGACTTGTTTTCTTGGTCATGCCTAAAAGATCTTAGGCTATGGGAGTGAAGTGTATTCTGGCCCCTTCTTATAGTATTTCTAATTATTATTTGTCTCACAGTAATTAAATGTTTATTGTCCAGTTCCTCAAATTCTTCAACACAGCCACTATTCCACTAGAGTTTCAACAAATGATTCAAGGAAAAAAATTATGAAATTACGCCAATTGACACAAATTGAAAATCAGATCTTCACCAATGAAACCTCCACCTTAAGAAGAATCAACAACGCAAAGGTCTTATGCTATCCTGCAGTTTTGGCTGAATGAAGAAAAAAATGGGGCCTGAGAATTTAAAGTTCTCACACTCCTAGGAAAAGACTGATTGTTCTTTAGCCATGATAACAAGAAGCCACTAGAACTGATTTTAAATTCATTCAATCAATAAACAACTTGCCTTATTGAACACACTTTAAAAGCCAGCCAATCAATGACAGTCCTTATTCCTGAAGTAGCCAATTACGTACAAATCCAGCCCAACTAACACAATTCTGAGGACCAACCAAACACTAGTCACACCCAAGTAACCAGACTTGTACAGATGACATGAACTCACTCATGTTTTGAACATCTGATAATCCCTGAACTCCACACTTCCCTAAAACCCTACACAAGATCAGAGTTTGCTCAACTGGAGAGATTTTGCCTGATCCAAGCATAGTTCCCTTACAATAGTGAACAAAAAATTAAGCTTTGCCTGTTTTATATTGGATACTGAATGATGATCTCATGATCCTTTGACATTATTTAAATGTTCCTTCTAATAAATACAAACATCTTTAGGGACTTTATGCTTTAATACGTTTCCTTAGATGGTGCACAAATACCAATTTGGACTAGCTTTTTTATATAGAACTAACATAGACATTTAGCTTAAAAATAAAAAAGTGGTATGGTGCTAAATATTTATTTAAAAACTGGCTGAAAATTTTAAATTATAGAATCATTTGGGTCAGTATTTTGGGGGTGAATTTTCTGGAATCATAATCAAGCAAGATTTTATTCTGGCAAATTTCTTGAGTAATAGTTTTCATTCTTTTCAGTTAAGTGCTTCATAAGTCATGTCATAAGATTTTTTTTTTTAATTCAATTTGCTTTTACTAAAACAAAACAATAGTTCACCCATTTCTTCCACCCTCCACCTCCTGCCTCTGGCAGCCATCAGTCTGTTCTCTGTATCTATGAGCTTGCTATTTGTTTCTTTGGTTTTTAGATTTGATCATATAGTGTTGTCTTCCTCTGTCTGACTTATTTCACTTAGCATAATGCCTTCGAGGTCCATCCATGTTGTTACAAATGGCAAGATGTCATTCATTGTTATGGCTGAATAATCTTCTATTGTCTATATGCCACACACACAATATTCTATTGTATAATACCACAGTTTCTTTATCCATTCATCAAATGATGGACACTTAGGTTGTCCTTATAACTTGGCTATTGTAAATAATGCTGTAATGAACATGGGGGTGCATATATCTTTTTGAATTAGTATTTTCATTTTCTTTGGATAAATACCCAGAACTAGAATTGCTGTATTGTATGGTAGTTCTAGTTTTAATTTTTTGACAAACTTCCATACTGTTTCCCGTAGTGGGTGCACAAATTCACATTCCTAGCAACAATGCACCAGAGTTTACTTTCTACGCATCCTTGCCAGCACTTGTTATTTCTAGTCTTTTCAATAGCAGCCATCTAAAAGATGGGAGGTGATACCTCATTGCAGTTTTGATTTGTTTGATAATTAATGACATAGAGCATCTTTTCATGTACCTATTGGCCATCTTTTAGTCTTTTTTGGAAAAATGTCTATTCAGATCTTCTGTCCATTTTTTAATCAAATTCTTTGTTTTTTTGCTATTGAATTGTATGTTTTCTTTTGTTTATAACAATAGTCAACTTGATAAATGCATTACATTTTTAATTTTTTGATATAACAAAGACCAAATAACTTGCTGACTAATATTTGAAATGTTATTCTACATCGTATTGGTATTATGTAGATAAAAAGAATAATGTACCCTAAAACAGCAAGGTACATTGTTGCTATAATGAAGTACCTCATAAAGGAAGCACCGTTTCCTGATTTTAAATAAAGATATGTAAGTATGAAATATGTGTACAATTTCATATTTTGTTTCCTTCTAGATCAAGTAGGGAAGAATTAAGAGATAGTATCTTTTTGGCCAAAAGTCTTCCACTAAATAGGAGAACATTTGTACTATCCCATGATTCTACCGGTTTCAAGATCAGCAAGCCTTTTATGCCTCTACATTATTTTCTTCATAAATTTGACTGGAAATTTTTTTCCCATCAGTATGGTATACTGTATGTGTAAAAATACCTTATTCCTTTATATTTCATGAGAGTCATGCAGAGTGTTAAAATATACTTACCTCCTCACAATTTCACAAAATGTCCAGATGGCTGGAAGTAGGAAACAATATTCAGAGATGGAGCAAAGCAAAGACTGGGCCTGAAGAAGAGGAGGAAGCTGCTGAGGTCACAACTAATCATAACTGCTTCACTCCTAATGTGAGCAGAAAAGTATTAGGGAGGCGAAGAGAGATAACAGAAGATGAGGCACTCAGCAAATAACAATTATTTCCAATTATCAATAAGATTAATTGTGTCCTATTTATATACAATTAGTAATCATAATGATAAGAATAATTCTATTTTTAATTTAAATACATTCTTTTTATTTATCTATTAACATTGCATACTATTTCAGAATTTTACTTATTTATTATTTTTACTAAATTATCTGAATTACCTCCTACTTTTAATGGTGGAATTCCCTGCAGTTTACACAATATATGGAAAAAGATAAAAGAAAGTTCATAAAACATAAAGGGTAAACGTCAGGGAAATACTCTATTTCAAAATATCCTGACTTAGGAAATGTATAGAAACTCAAGTTCAAAACCAATCTTTAAACACTCTTTCTCCAGAACAAAAAAACAAAAGACAAGATAAATTGTAAGCTTCTTTTTACCAGTACAAAGTTTTCTTGTACCTAAGTCAAAAAAAAAAAATTAGTTAGACAACAATCAATGTAGTGAATTAATGCCATGATAGCAGTTTTTATGACAATGCAGAGACATTCTACTCAGGGCTGCTGTTGTCTTTTATCAGCTGTCTGTGAAAACTTAAATAGTTATTGTAAGGCATCGTTCTATTAAAAAGACACTTTTAATAGAATAGCCTGCCATGAAGTGGCCCAAACATATAGCTTTGTGATTTTTGTGTGTGTGTATGTGAGAAAGATTTGCCCTGAACTAACATCCATTGCCAATCCTCCTCCTTTTATTTTGCTTGAAGAAGATTAGCCCTGAGCTAACATCTGTGCCAGTTTTCCCCTACTTTGTATACGGGATGTCTCCACAGCATAGCTCATGAGTGGATTAGGTCAGTGCCTGGGATCCAAACCCTCGAACCCCGGGCCACAGAAGTGGAGAGTTTAACCACTCAGCCACAGGGCTTGCCCCACTTTGTGATTTTTGAGAATGAGGAGAAATAATTTAAAAGTCTCTTAGGGTTTTCTTTTCATAAATCCTTTGTCTCAGTCGGGTCTTGACAATATTGATTTTTGTAATTACAAAATTAATACAGGGGACTTCTGATTCAATATGGTTGATTAAATGCTGTTTCTTAAACTTCATTACCTTCCCAAAGTGTAAAGTAATAAAAACCTTTAAACGTTCCAGAAGGATACCCAGGGAAAAGACAATAACAGATAAGAGAGGTCAATAGTTTTTTTGAAAATGAAAATAAATGGAGGAGAGTGAACTGATAAGAAGACCAGAGGAAGCTAAGACTGTGTCTACAGAAGGGAGAGTGAGGAAAGACAGTTTCCCTTGCAGAACACTGGAAAGCACCAAGTGTAACAGGAGGCAGGAGCCATAAGGGCTTGTAACCAGAGAAAGGGCTGAGAGTTTATATAAAAAGCAATTGGGCATTTCAGTAAATCCTGACCACTTCTCTGGCATCCAGACCTCTCAATCATTAACCTCCCCCCAGTAGGGCACACTCACCTCCCATTCTCCAGAGACTTGGAACCAGAGAGTTTCAGGGCCAGACACACATATCTCAAAGGGAGTGAGAGGCTGTTTGTAAACAAAGGAAGTAAGCACGCCTGAACCAGCCTGCAAGGTTCTCCAAACAAAGTTCTGGCTCTTGATCTGATCCCCTCAGAGCAGGGATTCTTGAGGGTGTGGGGAACTGGAAATCCGTAGGTTGCTTCAGTGATTGGGAGAGTACTACTGGCATTTAATGGGAAAGAGTCTAAGATTCCAGACATCTTCTCGTGTATGAAACTTCCTCACAGTGAAGAGTCAACCAACACACTTGTATCAGTCTGTTTGTCAAGCTACTACCATCTTTAGCGATTCTATAAGTATGTACAAGAGGTCAACTACCTCATTATGTCCATAGTGGGTAGCCATGCCTGATGGTTTACACATTGAAATATATGTTACTTTATTATGAGTCACTTTTTTCTATTTCCTTTTTACTTTATAGTTATGACACGACATTGTTATTGGTGAAATTACATGTATTGATAAGTAAAGTTATACTAATTATGCTTTCCGCGTCAGGGCGGTAAAAACAGATTTATAAAATATTTGCTTTAAAAAAAAAGAAGGTCACTGCATCTAATAGGGTTGAGAGCCACTGCCCTAGGGTGAATTCACTAGTTGAAAATTCCTTCCCCAAACACAGTGTCCCATCAGGATTTCAGTATTTTATTCTTAAATGTGGACTGTCAGTCAACTGTTATCAGATGTTTGAAGAAAGCCTCTAGCATAAAAAAAAAGAGACCAAAGCGAAACAAAACAAAGAAGAATCGAAAAAGAAAATCTGGAGAAAAAAAAAGACAAAGGAAACAAGGTAACTTTTGAAAAAGTCTTAGGGTGTGTGTGCACGCACACGTGCATGTGAGTCCACATACAGCAGCAGTTCCTAAACTGTGTGGTATGGAGGTCCCAGGGAGTCCCCAAGGCCTTTTCAGGAGGTCTGCAAGAGCAAAACTCTTTTTATTTTTTAAAGATTTTATTTTTTTCCTTTTTCTCCCCAAAGCCCCCCTGTACATAGTTGTATATTCTTTGTTGTGGGTCCTTCTAGCTGTGGCATGGGGGACGCCGCCTCAGCATGGTTTGATGAGCAGTGCTACGTCCGCGCCCAGGATTCGAGCCAATGAAACACTGGGCCGCCTGCAGCGGAGCGCACGAACTTAACCACTCGGCCTCGGGGCCAGCCCCTCAAAGCTCTTTTTATAATAATAAGAAGACATTATTTTCTTTATTCATTCTCATACTCTCATAAGCATATGTTTTTCAGAGGTTACACAATACGTGATATCACAGCACATTGAATATAGAAGCATTTATGAGAATCCAGCTGTCTTATGCTGTCAGGTGTTAAGGAGATTTGCAAATATATATATACTATTCTTACTATATTATTTTTATTTTATAAAATATAATTGCGCTTTATAAATAGTATTTGTGTTAACATGTATTGTTTATTACTGAAAGTTTTAAATAAACAAATATTTTAAATACTGCTCAGCTTTAGTTACTAATATGTTAAATATCAATATATGGCCTACATAAATAAAAGTTTTTTGGTATCCTCATTTGTCTTTAGTAATGTAAAGGGATCCTGAGAACAAAAAGTTTAAGGAAGATTGGTATATACCATATGAAGCATACAGCATACATCCATATGTTCATGCATGTATGTGTGTGTATATATATATTTAAAAAATGCACATATGTATTTACTATCTTAAGAAAAGTTAATGTAACCATTAAATAACAAAATGTCATAATAAATAAACACCAGACAAAAGATGCATTTCCTACATATTCAAGATATATAAACTAAATTAAAATTAAACTAAAATTAAAAAATAGAAGTCTGAGTTGGAAAATATAATGAGCAAACCATTCAGAATGAATAGCAAAAGACAAAGTGAGGGAATATTCAAAGGGAGAGATAAGAACATTAGAGAATATGTCCAGAGGTTCCGAGACCCAGTCACAAGAATTTTAGAAAGAAAAAAAACAAAAGAAAGAAAAGAACACTATTAAAAGAGCAATAATTCAAAGAAGCACATAAAATTTACCAAATTACAAGACATAACTTGCCAGAGTAAGTGCCAAGCACATAAAAGAAAAAGGAAAAAGATATTATCCATAGGCATCATCATGCAATTTCATAATATGGAAGGTAAAAAAAGGATCCTAAACCATCCAGGAAAAAATATACATAAACATCAGAAATAAAAATGGTAACATTGAAACTAGAAGAAAATGGAGAAATTCTGTAACATTTTGAGTGAAGATTATTTCATGCCAGGATCTTATATTTAAACTGTCAATTAAGTGTTTAGACAAAATAATGACATTTTTAGACAGGCAAATATTACCAAAATTCACCTCCCATACATATTTCTAAAGAAGATTCTGGAGGAACAGATAGGAAACCAAGACACATAAAGGCACCACGTGCAGGAAATAACGGCAGCACCACGAGAGTGTCACACTGAATTCCCAAGGTCTGCAGCAGGCACTGAGAGCAACCTGGACAGCGAAAAGCAGGGTGTGGAGCTCTGGGAAAGATAACAGAATCTGTAGACTTCTACCTGCTGTGCACAAAATTGTAGTTGAGAGGATATTTTAAAATGTGGGAAGAAAACTGCCATATATAGAAAACTAATCACATTTAGAAATGAGAGAATTATTCACCAAAAAAACAAAAGGTTGAAAAGAAAGAAAAAGTAATCATGATACACCATTCTTGATTTATATGGGCAATAATTTAACAAGAAGGAGCTGTGACTTTTCCAGCCTATTTTAGTCAAAGTCTTGTGAACCTTCTGGACAAGACAAATGCAGGTGAGGTCCATAGGCAGTAGTAAGAGCAGCTAATACGAATGCCTGGAGATGTAGATTTTAGCATGCACCAATTTATGTGTATGAATTTCAGAACATTTTAAGTGAAAGTAGAAAGGTATAATTTCATATTTATGAAATTAAAATAAAATTTCACATACTCTTTTATAGTATAATGATGATACTTCATACTTTTAATCAGACATTCTGAAGTACTCTATAAACATTAGCAAATTAAATCTCACAATACCCCATGCAGTAGTTAAGAATAATCATTCATTACATACTCAATAGTTTAAATGAGACATCAAGAGATTAAGTGATTTATCTCAAGATCATACATTCCTCGAGTTTTAGAGAGGAGTCGCCTACAATTTTCCATGTCTTTTGCTACAGCTCTCAATCCTCTCTTGCCAATTGCACCACTATAGAAAATATGCTGTACTTTCTATTTAGGGTCATTCTCTAGCTTGCAAGGTCACCTGGCCACCTTTTTGGCTTGTGAAGTTTCCATTTTTCCCCTTTGGAGGATATAAAATAAACCTGCTCTTTACCAAATTCCTCTTTAGAGTAATTTCCCAGTGCATTTCTCAATACAAGTTTTTCCAATTTAAGCATATTAACACCTATATTTAATAATTTATGCTTTCAAAAATCCATTTAATATTAATTAACCAAATATTTATTTAGTGGTTTTATATGTCAAGCATTACGGATTTGATTCTTGCCATCACCAAATTTGGTATATACCAGAAAAGACAGAAAATTTTAAAAAGCAATTATAGTAAACTCATTTAAAGGCTACTAAGAGGTAGTATAACACTAAATAGCTACAGAGAACATGACACCTAGATTAGAAGTTACTTCAGAATAATCTTCCTAAAGGAAATGACTTCAAGGCTGAGGTCTGAAGAATGGAGAAAAATTAGCCAGGCAAAAGCAGACAAGTGTGCTCCAGTTAGAAGGAACTACCTGTGTACTAGACCAGAGATGAAAGAACCTGCTGTGTTCAAGAAACTGAAAGATACCCAGAACAACTGGAAATGGAGTGAATAAGAAGAAAAATGGATAGAAACAAGTTTGTAGAAGTGGAGATAACATCATCTTAAGCCATGTTCAAGAATCTGGATTTTTCTAAATCTAAAAGCAATGGGAATCTCTGAATGGTTTTAAGCAAGAAGTCATGTTTGTATTATAAAGTACGACTCTGGCTGTTGTGTGGGTTAGAAATGGGCAAGATTGGAGGCAGGAAGACCAGTGAGAGATCTCAACTGCGGTCCAAGCTAGAGATATTGGTAGGCTTTACTGGTGTGGAAGAGAGAATTATATTCTGCCACTCACTGGGTCACCAGGGAGAAGTAAATTTCTAAAAAAACAAAATTCTGTCTCCCTGACACAGAGTTAACAAACCTTAGCAGCATCCCAGATTATAGAGGCATGCCAGAACTTACCAGAGAGTGGGGATTGCATGATCCTTTCTTGCACAAGTTTCAATTCCTTCTCTTCTCATAAAACACAGCATAGAGGAAGCAGTATAATCGTTCAGATGCCCACATGTACTTTCTTTGGTTTCCCTCCCCTATCCAAAGTTGCAGACAAAAACGTTTAGTATTTCTATATTATGTCTTTCTCTTTCATTGTTTATCTTCCCAATGCCTGTTCCTCCACTTTGAAGAATTTATAACACAGAGGTTGAGAAGGAATGAGAAAACCCAATGGGCACCTGCAAGGTGACATTAAGGCAAGGGGCCACAACATTTCCTGAAAAAGACCAGTTTGTAAATATTTTAGACTTGGTGTGCCATATAGTCTTCGTTGCATCTACTCAACTCTCCCATGGGAGTGCAAAAGCAGCCTTGGATGATATGGAAACAAATGGCTGTGGCTATGTTCCAAAAAACTGTATTTACAAAAAGAGATGATGGGGAAAGGTTTGGCCCATAGGCCCTTTGCTGGCCCCCATCTTAGAAGAACCAGAAAGGACTCTGGTTTCCAGAAAACAAAAATACTTTCTTTGTCTAGACTTCTGAGCTCTGGTTTCCAGAAAACAAAAATACTTTCTTTGTCTAGACTTCTGAGATCAAAATTTTCTTTTTCAAAGCCAAAAGCTTTATTCCAAAATTGTTTAGAATATTTGGGTTGCCAATATTCACAGTAATGCCAATAATCAAGCCTTTCCTGAAAAGAGGCTTCCGTGTCTGAGAAGAGGATGAATCTCAGAGAAATATATCCCTAAAAGTTGGAGGAGGGACTCATAAATGATGGAACAGTACTCAGCCAGGGTAGACTCAGGAGCAAAGAAGTCTGCTTAGCACACACTGTGGTCAAAACTCAGGGTCCTGATAAGTGATGCAAGGTTGGCCAAAGGATCTAATCAAAATAAAATCTAAGGGTCAAGGAATTTATAACTGCAGACTTCCACTTTCTAGTTTGCTCCCATAAGTATCCCCTTCTTACAATTCTTAAACCCCACTGGACATTCAGCCCACTGGACTTGACTTTTCACTGTGTATTACCCTCTTCTTGCCCTCACTGCCTTGCTGTCCCTGTTTGGACTGCTTGATCTGAAGTAATAATCATTCTTTTGCATATGACTTTATGCAATATAACTTTTGCATATAACTTCTTATACACGTTTAACTGGTCAATCCACAATCTGAGTTAAATCTTATGCCCAACCTATTCTTTGCCTTTATTCAAGTTTCCAGTTACGACTGCAAACTCCAAATGGGTCCTCCACGTTGCCCATCAATCCTAAATTCCAGAGCCAGTTCACTTTTCATTCTCTGAGACACTTTTTCCTTTGTATCCAAACCTCTGTTACCCTATATCAGTTTTCTATGGCTATGTACCAAATGACCACAAACTTAGTGGCATAAAACAGCACAAATTTATTATCTCACTGTTTTTTCATCAAAACTCCAGGTATGGCTGGATTTTCTGCTCAGGACTTTATCAGGCTGATCTCAGGGTGTTGGCCAGGCTGTAGGTCTCACTTGAAGCTGGAGGCATCCTCCAAGCCCATTGGTTGTTGGCCGAATTCATTTCCCTGCAGTGGTTGGATGGAGATTCCATTTTAGCACTGACTGCCAGCCAGGGACCGCTCACATCTCCTAGAAGCTACCCACAGTTCCTTGCCATGTGGCCTTCATAGGCAGTTCACAAAATGGATGTTTGCTTTCTTGGAGGCCAGCCGAGTACATCCCTCTGATTTCCTCTTCCGAAATGAGATGGAAAAATTTCTGCATGTAAGGGGCTTAACTCATCAGGTCAGGTCCACTTGGAATACTCTCCCTTTTGTCATATAACATAATATAATCACAGGAGTGATATTTCTTCATATCATAGGTTCCACTCATGCTCAAAGGGGAAACTACTATGCAAGAGTAAGGATGATCGGCAGTCATCTTAGAATTATGTCTACTGTACTCCTCATCCTCACTCTCAGCTGACAACTTTACTTCTTCATTTATTAAGGAAAAAAATAAGCACTCAGAAGAAAACTTTATCCTTCCACTGGCAATTTTACCAACCTAGCTTCATCTAAACCTCTCCTAGACTTTGCCTTCACACATGTAGCTACAAATGAATTGTCTATTCTCTTTTCTAAAGGCAACTCCATCTTTTGTTCACTAGATCTTATTCCAACCTACCTACTCAAGGTCTTTGTGATTCTAATTATCCATGTTTTCTCCTGCATCACCTGTTTTATTCTCCTTTGAATTAGATCATTCCTATCCATGTATAAACAATCTGTAATACGGCCCATAGACAAACAAAAACTCTCTCCTCACTCACAATCCCTTCCAACTTTGACCTCAGTTGTCCACAGCCATTTAAAGCAAAATCACTAATCTTGGTTATCTCAACTTTCTCACTTACCATTCTCTCTATAACTTACTCAAATTAGGCTTTTCTTCCCATCACTCTTATGAAGGCATTAATAAAATCTTTTTTGCCAAAAGAAATGATCAATTTTCAGTCTTCATCTTACATGAACTCTCACTACATTTGTCATAGTTGATCACTTCCCCTTTCTTTAAACACTTTAATCTCTTGGGTTCTGGCCATCATTTAGTCCTGGTTTTTCTCATTAATAGTTCCTTCAGTATTCCTTGTGAATCTTCCTCCCTGTCCAGACCACTAGAGATTGGAGTACCTCAAATATATTGGCTATATATTGCTACAATAAAGCTCATAAAACACCACTCTAAAACTTACTGTCTATGGACAATAAACACATATCTTACGGGTCTGTGAGGTTCAGCTAATCTAGACTATGCTCAGCTGGACTCACTCATGCATCTTGGGTTGAACCTGTCTCTCCCATCCTTCTTCTGGGACCAGACGGACCCGGGCATATCTTTTCATGGTAAGTGTAGAGTGTAAAAGCACAGCCCACATATACAAGTACTTTTTCAAGCCTCTGCTTATATCACAACTGCTAGCATTCCATAGGCCAAAGTAAGATTCAGGGCTGAGCCCAGAGTCAGGATGGGATAGCCCAATTACATGGCAGAGAACATGAGTGGAGGGAAGGGAATGGATGTAGAGCCTTTAGTGCAATCCATCAGCTACACCAAGGCTCATCTTCATTCCTCTTTTCTTTGTCTTTACTAACCACTCAGCTGACCCCATCTAGTTCCCTTACTTCAAATAATCAATTCTGCTGTTGACTTCCAAACATAAATTTAAATCTCCATCCCTGAGCTCTAACCTGAACTCGATACTAATTTATCTAATGTTTGCCCTCTGCTCACTTGGATGTCTAATAGATATCTTATATGTAATATGTTCAAAACCAAATATTTGATTTTTCTACCCAAGCCTGCCCCTACTTTATCATTTTCCATCTCTATACATGGCATCATCTTTAACTCACTTGCTCAGGCCAAAAACATTGGAATCATTCTTAGCTTCTTCCTCTTGCATATTTATAAGAAATCTATCAAGAAATCCTTTTGGCTCTACTTTGAATATATATCCCTTATCTGATCATTTCTTACCAGCTCCAGTGCTACCACCTAGCCTAAGCCACCTTCTCTCATCTGAATGACAATCACTTCTATCCAAAAGGTCCCCCTTCTTCTGCTCTTGCTCTGCCAGAGGGTTTTTCCACTTATCACCCAGTGCGATGTTCCTAAAACATAAGTGTATCATTTAACTAACTCCTCTGTGCAAAATCATCAGATAATTCCCTTTCATTCACACCTAGGCCAAATGACAAAGTCCAATAATGACACCTAGACTAAATGACATGAATCCTTATGTGAGGTGGCCTTGACCTACCTCTTCAACATTATCTGAGCTTTCTTTCTCTTACTAATTCCATTTCACCTATAATGACACCTTTACTGCTTTTCTAAACCAATAAAAACACTCCCACCTTATGGTCTTTGAAGTTCTGCCAAGAATGTTCTTCCTTGAGATATGCGCAAGATCTCTTTCCTGCCTTCATTGAAGTTTCTGTTCAAATGTTACATCTTCAGAGGCATCCCTTGCCTATACCATCTAGACTAGAAGCCCGGTTATTCTCCATCCTTTTATTTTGCTCTGTATTTATCTGCCGTACTACCTCTACTGAATATCATGCTGCTTATTTATGTGGTCAATGTCTATATTCCACAGCAGAATGAAGGTCCCATGAAAGCAACCATTTCATCTATTTTATTCACTGTTATATCCCCTCAAAATAGAACAGTGCTTGACACATGAAAGTACTCAAAAAATATTTATTGAATTGAATGCTAAATAATTTAGATAACATTGAACTAATAATCCTTTTCATCTGCAGGGCATCTCTACAATCCTTCTTTACTCTCTCCTTCACACTATTGATCCTGCTGGCTGTAACAATAGTATGTAAATATTAAAGATTAATTATAAAAAATAATATTAAGGAATAAAATTCTTATAAACATTCTACTATGAACACATTTTTATGTATTTCTTAGCATCTGTGTACAAGAATTTTTCCCAGAAATGAAATGCTAGGTTATAGGATATATGCATGCTCAGCTTTAAGGTAATGCCAAATTGTTTTCCAAGTGATCAACAAAGGAATGGCTAAATGAAGTTTATCCATGTACAGGAATATTATACAATGTGAAAGTAAGTGCATTAATGTGATATGCAGTAATGTAAATGAGTCTTAGGAAAGTTACGTTCGATGAAAAAAAGGCAAGCCCCCAAAGACTATATACTTAATTATGCTGTTTTTGTATAGTTAAACAAAATGAAATAATCCATTTTAATGTTACATATATATGTGGTTAAAGAATGATAAATACAAAATCTAAGGTAGTGTTTAACTTGCTGCGGTGAGGTGGAAAGCTTGGGGATGAGATCTGAGTGCACACAGTAAACTTCAAAGGTATCAGTCATGT